>NC_051179.1:20426561-20453357 GCF_013339695.2 Rhipicephalus sanguineus
CGTTTCACATGCACACTAACCCTAACGGTGTCTTCACTAAGCCTAACCGCGTCGTTCCTTTCGCTTCGCGCCTGCCGCTCTCCCATAGCGTTCTGGCCCTGCTTATTGCCTCTTTGTTGAACGGGCACGGCACTTGCTACTTGTTTGTACGCTCGGATGAAAGCAGCCCACGCGAACGGTTTGATCGTGGTTGGCCCAACGCGTTAGGGATCAATAGCGCCAGGGTCGTTTTTGCATCTGTCTCTATTGGCTGCTCAGCACACCTTCCCTTACTCCTTCTTTCTGATGTTTCTTGTTCTGTTTTCCTTTGCTGGTTTGACCTCCCGAAGAAAATGGTATCGTGGCAGAGCACCCGCCGTTGAAGCGAGTGGCACGCGGGTGTAAACAGTATTGGGCGAAGACGGCTTTCATCAGTACAAAGCAAAGCCGCGTTTCTCGCGAAAGAAGCAGTGACTCAGGCGGCATGGAAGCGGTTAGGTGAAAGGCGCCTTCGTGTGGTCTTCTATTCGCCTTTTGTTTGCTACAGCTCGCTTCGAAAGTTTGTAAGCTTGTGCGTTGACCGTGAGCGTAAGTGTGGTTAAAAACTCCTCTGCAAACGAAACAAGACATGGCTGACTGGAGGCTCACAGAATGACTGGCTGGCTGGCTGGCTGTCTGAATAGATAGATAGATAGATAGATAGATAGATAGATAGATAGATAGATAGATAGATAGATAGATAGATAGATAGATAGATAGATAGATAGATAGATAGATAGATAGATGATAGATAGATAGATAGATAGATAGATAGATAGATCGATATAGATAGATAGATAGATAGATAGATAGATAGATAGATAGATAGATAGATAGATAGATAGATAGATAGATAGATAGATAGATAGATAGATAGACGGAGGGACGGACGGACGGACGGGCGGACGGACGGACGGACGGACGGACGGACGGACGGACGGACGGACGGACGGACGACAGACAGACAGACAGACAGACAGACAGACAGACGATAGACAGACAGACAGACAGACAGACAGACATAGATAGATAGATAGATAGATAGATAGATAGATAGATAGATAGATAGTAGATAGATAGATAGATAGATAGATAGATAGATAGATAGATAGATAGATAGATAGATAGATAGATAGATAGATAGATAGATAGATAGATAGATAGATAGATAGATAGATAGATAGATAGATAGATAGATAGATAGATAGATAGATAGATAGATAGATAGATAGATGAGGGCCATTTTCATCCCTCTGCAGCGTTGTTCCGGTGAATTGTGAAGTCCAATATATGGCGTTGTTGACCGTAGCTTCCAACCCTTTAAGGAAGCCCTGATGAAGATCGCTCTTGCGGAGGGGACGCTGACTGCGGCGCCCTTTTGTTCGCACCGACCGACGGAGCGTGGACTCGGGCCAGTGAAGAGAATGAAAAGCGCGAGCTAAATCGATTGACATGCTGAACTGGATCATGTGGGTAGGTTCTTTCTGAGTGTGTAACAACAATGAACACAGTTTTATATGTCGTTTTAGAAAGGAAGGCCGCGCTATGTATTTCGCCCAAGGCGCTTGAAGAGGACGGCATCAAGACAAGCTCCATTAAGAATATTAAGAGAACCAGGACAAGTTACTCGCCTGCAGAAGCAAATTTATCGCACCTGTGAGACAAGACAGCCAGGAAAGACGCAAGGTCGAAAGGCGGGTAATAATGACGACACCAACAGTGACCAACACTGACGACGACGACAACTAAAACGAGAAGGTTGGTAAGAAAACAGAAGATCGAAGCAAGAACGTCCTCTCGGGAAACCAGCAGAGCATGGCATAAATCTCAAATGCAGATGAGCACTTCCTTCGATACAGCAGAGACTGATGCATAAGCGGCACGCCAATGCCTTCTCCGTTTGCGCTTTCCATGCGATGAATAATGCACCACATTCACAGTATAGCCCTGCCATTGACTGCCTCCGATGTCTCCGGAGAACCTTAAATCAAGCACTCTAACAGAAGCGGTTGCAATCAAGCAGCGAGGTAACGTATCTGCTTTTGGTTGTTCATTTATTCTTCCCTCATGCTACCTCCTGACAAGCGCACAGTTGAGCCGCTTGCTTATACGTGACCATCCACCAAACAGATGACAGTATACTACGGCTTACGCACATTGATGACGGTAACCGTTAGGCGGCGATCAAAGGGGTTAAGGTGAATACCCGATACGTCGCCATCACTAGTGGCAATCAGAAGCGCTTCCCGCTACCTCATAAGCAATTTCCTTCTTCTTCTTCTTTGCGTCAGTGCACTCGTCCGATACCTCGATGTGGTGGGCTCTAGTGAATATATAGTATACGGCTGCTGCCCTGTGCTGTGGTTGGGCACCCTCAAGACGCCCTGTATCGAGGAAAGGACATCATTACGAATGTCCAGGAAAACAGAACAGGAAACCTACAAAGATGAAGGTAAGACACAACGAAGACACACACACGCAGTCTTCTCTGTGTACTCCCTTTGCTCGGTCAGTGTTTCTGCGCTCTGTTTCCCTGTGCGATGACTAACCAACAATTCAAAGTAGACGTACGCTTTCTAGACGTCATTACCAATAAAGGACGCGCGTTTACGCTAGTTGGAACTGCGCTCGCTTCGTTGCGCCGTCACTGGAAATGGATCCGAGTTGCTGCAGCATGGGTCCGGGAGCATGTGCGGGAATGCTATAACGACGGACTTGTTTGACGTCATCGAGGTTGTGGCAAGACGAGAGCGTTTGAGAGTGAGGACTTGGAATCGGCGAGGTAAGAAAAGAAAACGAAAAGAAAGAAAGAAAGAAAAGAAAGAAAGAAAGAAAGAAAGAAAGAAAGAAAGAAAGAAAGAAAGAAAGAAAGAAAGAAAGAAAGAAAGAAAGAAAGAAAGAAAGAAAGAAAGAAAGAAAGAAAGACAAAGCCAAATTTAGCACCTTGTATCTTGAAATTAACGGAAAACGTACAGCCAACTAACCTTGCCTTTTAGTCAGCTCGAAGTACAGCAAAAGAAGTTAACAATCAGAAGGCCGGACTGCTGGTGTAATTCATCTTAACGGTGGTGCGCAAAAAAAAACATGGTTCTAAGAAGTTACAAGCCATGTTGAGTGTCGGGCAGCGCCAAAGGCACATGCTCAACAAGTCAGCTTCCCAAATGACATTCAACAGGTCACATGTTCAACAGGTGAACTTCCCGCTGCTGCTGCAAATATGGAGACGACGATGACCTGCAAAACGGCGGCAATTCTTTGCGATTGGCGAGCCGTCGGGAACCGTGAAAAGAGAACGCGAGGCTTCTAAGCGTCTTATTAGGCGTTATCGGTTTGCCACTTGCAACCATAAGAATTAATGGTAACGTTACGGGCTGCAATTCCTTTACGGAGTTAGCTATTTCTTTTAAGTTTAAGTATTTCTTAAACGTCCCGTGTCAAGAAACACTGTGTCAAAAAAAAAAAGGCGATGAACAACACAGATGCTCATGTATTCGGCGTGCCTTATTTTTCCCTCTCGTTTAATTGCGCGCAAAAATGGTTAGAATGACAAACGCATGGTTGGTTTGGAGAGTACGAGCACAAGTTTTTAACAAGAGCTATATCTCTGGCACCGTAGGAAAACACTCCTGTATTATATGCAAGCTACAATAATGTTTTTCGATACTGTAAGTAAACTACGAAAGTACGATATAACTAGACATAGATCGACTTTATTCTGTGAGCGGCTTCTTCGTCCACTGTAAGGGGAATTCGTATCTACAGTGCTCATCGCGACACGCCAAGAAAGCCAGTTTTCCATCGCCGCCACGCCGACGCTAACCAAACTTCACCCAGGTGCGACATTGCAACAACGCAGCATCTTTTTTTTATCTGTGTATAACCGCGTGTCGGTGCAGCTGCAATTTCGTTTCGGAAACCGGCTTGCTATTTTTTTCCCGATCACCACGCAGCGAACAAAAAGAGAGCGAAAGATAATTCGTTTTGGCAGCGTAACATATCTGATCCTTTTAGCGGTATTTGCGCAACGTGTAAGAAGAAAGCGCAGGCCCGACCTGACTCAAGAATGACAAAAGGATAAACCATAAATAGACACTACAGTTGATTACAACCTAATAGTAAATACGAGCTACGCCCCCAGAACTGCGGCGCGCGTGCAATTCATCTGTGCAAAAGAGTCGTGCTAGGTGGTTTCTGTTCTAATCACAAGTACTTTCCGCCGCTTATAAGTAAACACCACGCATATTGCGAATTAAAATTCGTCATTCCTCGTTAGAATCTTACGTTCTTTCTGAGCAGCTAAGTCGAAATTTTTTGCTGAAGTTTGCCAGGAGTTTCAACCTTTCGATCGAAAACTGGCGACACGAACATGCGTTTGTATGGTAAAGTCACCGTTCATCGACTACGCGAGAGGTGACGTAAATATATATAGTCAATCGGTTACATCTTTATTTTCGAAGGGTGTTTTTACTAAATTTTCTTGTTCTGTAGTTACTTGGCAGCGTAGACAGTGTTATTATTGCAGTCTAAACAAGATTGCGTCGAGGGTTAGTTAAGTTATGCTGAAGCAATAAATAAGTATTCGGTGTATAAGCGCCTCTAGCGCTTGCGTACACTGTTCAATAAACTTTCCTTTGTGGATTGGGCATTTATCAGAGTTGCCAGATGCTATCGAGCTAACAGGCAAGTAATCATCGACAAAAGAAGCACCCCCCCCCCCCAAAAAAAAAGAAAACGGCGTGACTTTCGCGAAGAAGCCCAAAAGAAGCAGAAAATTATTCACTTTTCCCATTCTTGAAATATTTCTCATTATAATAAAAAATTTTTCACTCAAATACGAAGGGGAGTTGAAAAATATCACTTTAGTTGTTTTGTGCAGCAAAAATATGCGCAACTATGAAGGAAAGTGCATATTTACGTTTAAAATTGTCTACTGGGTAGTCTCCATTCGGTTGAATGTACGTTTGCCAGTGCATGATTAACGTTACTCGTTGATTCCCCCAATGTATGTTCGATTTCAACACTCGACTACACAAAGCCATCGACAAACGCGCTATTGGTGAATGTGATGATGGCTAAATAACTATATTTGCTGGAAAAATGCAAATAAGCCCGCCTCCCCCCCCCCTCCCCCCATAAAAAAAAAACGCGACAAGCGACAGGAAAATTCTACAAGCGACTCGGCGAAAAAAGAAGCCCAAATCCGCTTATTATAAGAACTGGCAACTCTGGCATTTATTCATATTCTCGCTCTGTGGGACAGTGATGGCTGTGGGCGGAGCGAGAGAGAGTGGGCGGAGCTTACATTTATTCCTAAATTGTAACCGACCACGGGATATGTGTATGAGACACGAATAAAAGTCCGGAGGGATGGGGCACGTGCGCTTGTCGTTTTCAACGCGAATGACCTCGACGTAAGGATAATGTAAAGGGTGAAGGATTGCGTCCTCACTCCCACGTTTTTCTGCATTTCTTCGTACATAGAGAAACCGAACCCCGTCTTATTTAAACGCCGAGCTAAACGGGAAACATTCGCCACGTGTCAGACCTTTCGCTAGAGGCCCTCGGGTCATCCGCTTACGCGCGGGAGCTTTTTTTAATCCGGCCCAGACACACCAGAGGCTAATTGAGTTGTTTGAGAAGCAAAGTAAAAACGTAATTAACCAAATTTGAACGAGAACGGTGTAGTGCGATGGGCTTTTTTTATTCTTCCTTTCCTCCGTTTTTAATACGGACGAAATATAAAGAACTACGCGATGAGCAACAATGTGGGAAAGCGTCGGCTAGGTGGTTGTTTCTTTTCAAGCTGGAAACAGCGAAGCCACAGAAGAGGCACGAAAAAAAAAAATAAATGAAAGGAAGAATAGATACAAGGATCGCTCCGTGCGTCGTTCCTACTCCTCCTCCTTCTTCCCCCCCTCTCTCTCTCTCGCTCGCTCTATTCTGTGTCATCGTATTTCGCCCTGTTTCCAGTTTGACTATGCGATGTGACGCTTTTTCTTCATTTTGTTGTAACTTTTCTTTCGCTGCTCTAAACGGAGAAACGCAGGAGCGGAGGTGCTGCCTATGCTAGAACTTATCCGCAGTAATCCCGTGTTTAACGGAACTGAACTTCGCTCCTCGTTCTCCAGTTTTCGATACATGGCAAAAAAAAAAAAAAAATGGCCGCGTATCTGCGTGCTTCGCTGCAAATGTCGTCTAAAGACGATAGAAGAGGCGCTGCGTGAGATATGAACGCCATCTGGCAATACGTCGGGAAACGTGAATGCTGTGATGCTGAAGTCCCGGCGCAGCAGCAGGCGAAGACCGGCGGTGACCAGCGCGACCGGCGGGGATGCCAGCCAGCCCGAAAACGCGGTTTTCCGCGAAGCGCCGAAGCAGAAGAAACGTCCGCACTCAACGAGTACTCTCCCCACACTCTTTTATATTCACGTCGCCTGGGTAAAGCAGGAATGCCAGAGCGGTGCCCCATGGCATTCGTACAGTGCAATACTGAACCGAAACCGAAACACAACAATGAGCTCGTGCAGAGGGCACGGAGGAAGCCAAGTTTCGGCGCAGTCGCATTTTCAGCGCAGCTTAAGAAACTAGGGTCTCTAGAATACGTATCTATGTATTTTCTATTAAAGGCACACACCACCTAATACTTACCTAGTGATGTTGCGCCTCAGATATGAGTAATGTTTGCTTTTTGATCAACAATGTACACAAGTATGAACCTAGTCAGCCGTTCACGATGGCTGGCCCTTGGGCAAGTGGTTCAACTTTGGCCGAGTGGCTGAATCGAGGGACGTGCCGACAAACAGAAAGACAGACAGACAGAAAAACAGACCAAAATTTCTGCGTTTAAGTTCCCCAAGAAAGACTATCGTCTTTAAAAAAGAAAAGCTAGCTTGTGTTCCAGAATTACGACCCTTAGAACACTACTGAAAGGTCACACGTTAACGAGAAAGCTGTCCAGCTTGAGCTTAGGAAACAGCCGATGAGCGCAGAGTTGAGAAGTAGCCGCAGCAGCAGCAGGACGAGGAGGAGGAGGAGGAGGAGCTTAAAGTAAATGAAAAACAAGAGACACAATGATCCCGACTTTCGTGTATCAATCTATGCAGTCTGCGTCAGCATGTCTACGCACCAGTTCCGCCCTTTTACCCACACTTGGTTTACTGAAAGTTCAGTTACATCAAGTTAGCGATGGGCGAACCTGAACTAAAACTGTTCGATAGAGTTTAAAGTTCGTTTTGTAGAGGAGCCTAACCACGACAGTTCGCTAGACGTCGTGGTTCTGTGTAATATGTTCGCTGATCCTATTAGGGGTATTCAATCGCGTGATCTTCAATAGAATGCATGAGTGAACACAAAACTCTCTACACGTATATATATAGGGCTTATTTGCATATGACCACGGTCGGTCGATCCAGGAAGTTTAACAGCACTGTGGACAAACGACTTCATTGTAAGTGCGTGACATCTGACGCGACTGCGCCGTCACGTTTGCGTTCGGATAGGTGCGAAGCTTTCAACGACAAACTCCTACGCATGTAATAGAACGAAGACTGACACACCGTGATTACCAACACAACAGCTATTCTTCCATTAAACTACCAGGCAACACGGCAGTTGGCTAACACGTGGAGATGTTGCAAGTCACGCAGTGTATGCACGCTCGCTGCATACATTATCCACGTGTCGAAGGAAGCTGTATTGTTAAACAAATTTATATTTCGCCTCGTACACGATTCAGTTGCTTCCCTTTACCATAGCTGCCTCGTGCGAGTGACAACATTCTTCCTTTTTTGTTCAATTGGGTCTCGCTGTATGGCTGTACGCAATACCGTTTTTTTTTTCTTTCTTTCAGTCGGCCTAGCTATATCAGAGTACGCATGGCTGCTCGCGGTTGGAATCGCGTTCGGCGTCGCCTTTGTAGCTTGGTCGCGGTGACGCAAAAGAGCGCCGCGCAGAAATCTGGAAACGACGCCTTCGGATACACAAAGCGCACGTGTGAGCACAATCATTCGATTCGACGCGACAGAAAGTACAAATAAAGAAAGAAATACCACAGAAAAGAAGGAATGAAAGAACTAAGAAAAGGAAGGAACTAAGAGAAGCAGAGAGGAAGCTGTAATGGAGGGAGAAAGGACAAGCATATTCGCATGCAAACATATTCCGAGAATAAACATATTCATCTTGCGAAAGAAGCTTTGTATAGGCGTCCTTATACCAGGATGCCGCGAGCTCGGACCACGTTCTTGGCCACCGCAACTGGCCTCAGCTTGATATAAAGAGAAAAAAAAAAGCAGAGGAAAAAGGAATCGAATAGAGAAATATATATAGAAGGGCATCGTATGAAGCAAAAAGTTGTAGTAATCATCTCACATTTATGCTGCAGTGAAAACTATACTTCGGGTGAAGAAAGAAAGAAAAATGTCGGGTGAAGAAAGAAAAAGAATGAAAACTCTGCGATGAACGAAGAAAATGAATGAAGCGAATACAGACAGTAGGCAACAAAGATTAAGAGAACGAGAGAGAGAGAAAAGTCTTAGCAACAGCATGTGTCATAATTGTTCCACTGAAAACAGCGACATATTAATCGCTTGGTGAGCGGAATAAAGGCATGAATAAAAAAATTCGGCAGATCCCACGCGCTGTGGGAAACGGTTTCATGCAAAGCAGTCGGCGAGTACTTCTACGCTGTATTTTGTGGCTTTGAGTCAAGCGTTACGAGGTGGATTGACGTGTTTTTGTAAGTGTAGTAGCTGTGTGTACATCGTGGGCATACCGGGCACGTCGACAACACTGGCGTTCAAAGGGTAACTTTGTGACATAACGTCAGCCCTCACGTTAGAGTACGTACGTCTGTATTATCGAAACTAAGCGCACTTTATGGTGCAATCATGTGAATATCATACGTAACTTTCGCTAATGTATTCTTCCATGGTCAAGCAACGCTTAAATATAGCTTGGTGAATCATAGGAATACAAATGTAATGTTTACTAGACTGCTATAAAAGCGGAGCCAACACTGGAACCACAGACGTTAACCTCATACGCCTGTATCGTAGGAGAACGTACGTAGTGTTTATTATTGTCAATAGTAGTGCACCACAACTACTATTGACGTTGCACCGACATTGCGCCTACATATATAGGATGTTTTTCCAAACCAGTTTCTATACCTGGCGTGGTTCTGTGGTAGAATTCGTCGGGTCAACGCTGCCGATGTCCGCTTTTTCTTAACGCTCTCGCATTTAAATTACCAATGTCTGTTCTCGCCATTCCTGGGTAGATATAAACTGTCAATCACCTGTGGCGCATACCCGAACACCGCGGCCCGTGGTAAACAGGTATGTGCCACACGTGTCTGGAGGAAAGGGTTTGACGACGTACGCTACAGGATTTTCACGTTATTCATGTCATGACCCGGCAGTCATATTCGTCAAATCTTCTTACCCTCTCATGCCAATTTTGGTCTACACCAAGTTAAGGGGGCGATCATGAGAACACCCAGACGTAGGCGGCTACACAGACAGACAGACAGACAGACAGACAGACAGACAGACAGACAGACAGACAGACAGACAGACAGACAGACAGACAGATAGATAGATAGATAGATAGATAGATAGATAGATAGATAGATAGATAGATAGATAGATAGATAGATAGATAGATAGATAGATAGATAGACAGACAGACAGACAGACAGACAGACAGACAGACAGACAGACAGACAGACAGACAGACAGACAGACAGACAGACAGATAGATAGATAGATAGATAGATAGATAGATAGATAGATAGATAGATAGATAGATAGATAGATAGATAGATAGATAGATAGATAGATAGATAGATAGATAGATAGATAGATAGATAGATAGATAGATAGATAGATAGATAGATAGATAGTGAAGAGCAAGAAAGGGAGATGCAAAGCTAGCGCTATTTTGTGAGTAAAGGCACGATCCAGAGCATCGACGTGAACCACAATGTGCGCGTCTTGTGCTTCGCCCCCTCTGCGGCAGAAAGAATATTTTGCCGCCACCGCCACATCTGCATTTTGGAGGCGCGCCAGCAAACGGGCTACCAGCGATACGTCGTAGTACATGCTCATACTACAATACGCGCGGATTATGTATGTGTGTATGTGTGTACTTCTACATTTTCGAGCAGCCTGTTCCAACACGGCTTACTTCAAAATACACACCACACACACACACACACACACATGCAAAGAAACAACTAATAATCCACAGGGTGGTCTATCTACTGGGAGATGGTGTGCGAGAAGGAAGTAGAAGGCGGAGGAGGAAGGAATCAAGGTGTGAGCATCTCGCGAACAAAATCGATGGCGGATTTAGGAGGCTTCGCGGATGCTTTTCACGCGTTTTTTCGAAGAAAAGAAAAGTGCCAGTTGCATGTACTACGTTTCACGTACTCAGCAAGAAATTTCTGTGCAGTAGAGTTGTTATTTACGGAATGCACAACGCGAAAGCAGAAGGGCACACACACACACAGATATATATCATATATATATATATATATATATATATATATATATATATATATATCTATATATATATATATATATATATATATATATATATATATATATATATATATATATAGACAGTAAAACACATCTACACGAGCACACACACATGCGCACATATAAACACGCACCAACATACACACGCATCAGCAGATGCACGCATACACAGAAACATGAAAAGGTGCATCACCCTCCTTCGCTCCGCCCTCTCCCTGTAATATCTTCGCCTACGCACGCCCCGCCCGAGTTTCTGCGCACGATTTTGCACAGGAACGGCAGCTTAAACAGTTACGCTGTTAAAATACAAAGCGATACTGAGACTCAGTTTACTTCTCGCATAACTCTTCGTGTTCACAAATCCATCGTTATCGCACAATTTGGCTTCCTGTTAATGAACGTCAATCATGTCACTACCAGCAAATTCGCGACCTTAAGCGCCCCCACAAGAAAGACGGCCATCGTTAAATTAGATAAATCTATCCAACTACCAATTCCTCCTCGACAAAGAGTTCGAAACGGGACAGACAGAAGCAGGACATTCTCCCTTTCAACTTCAAAGTCCAATCCTTTACGGTATCACTCGCTGACTGCGCAGGGCGCAGTCGCAAGCGTGCCTCTACACAACGCTTACAAAACGGCGCGCATCGAGCGATATCTGTCGCAGCTGACGCTCTTCGAAAGAATCGTCCTCTATCCTGTCTCGCTTTTTTTTAGTGAGTTCTTAAAAGCGATTCTTTACAGAAAGCACACTGTACTGAAATCTCTCCATCTTGAAGAAAGAGGCGTTCCGCCTCTTTTCATTTCAGTGTCTCAAACAAAGAAAGAAAGACTAAGAAAGCAAAAAGAAGAAGAAGAAAGAGAGAGAGAGAGAGATAAGAAAAGCGATCGCGAAACGCGACAGTAACCGAAGTAAGCGGAACGACGAAAAATTTCTATGAAGTCAGAAAAAAATAGAGAGTAAAAACAAAATCAACAGGGGCTGGCTAAGCGAGGGAATTCACGGTAGTGAAGGCGGGAACGGAGAGATACGCGGGAGAAGATTTGTTGCTGCGTTTTACGGGCTCAATATTTCCTCGCTCCGAGATCCTCTCGGGAGTGCGCCGCGGGTTTCGCACTGATTCGTCCTTGGAGCAACACGCCTACGATGCACGCAGTCGCTATAGATGTATGCGTCTCACTCTTAGAACCGTGCAGCGTAGTCGAAGGTGTACGCATTTGCGGAGCTTAGATCAAGCTATCAGGAAACCACGCTTTTTAGAGAAAGTTCTTACGCTATAAAGAAATGTTTCTGAGAAGAGCTATGGGTTGCAGCACCAATCTCCATAGTTATCGAAAACCCGCCACGGTGGTCTAGTGGTTATGGTGTTCGAATGCTGACCCCAAGGTCGCGTGATCGAATCCCGACCGCGGCGGCCGCATTTTCGATGGAGGAGAACATGCTTGAGGCCCGTGTACTTAGATTTAGGCGCACGTTATATAAAGAACACCAGATGGTCGAAATTTCCGGAGCCCTCCACTATGGCGTCCCTCATAATCATATGGTGGTTTCGGGACGTTAAACCCCAACAATTATTAGGCGATGAACCAGGCTGTTGCGACTGGGGGACCGGGTCCGTGGGTACCAAAGCCACCACGAAGGGGTGAGAGACCTCAGAGCGTAGAGCCCGACATTCAAGACGGCTTTTCTTTCAAAACAACAACTGTATTTACAATATGTACAGTGAGTAAGATGATTAACAGAGACATCTTCCAATCTCAACTGACGACGACGATTCTTTTCTGCGGCTCTTCAAGACTGGCCTCCTCCTCCATTAGTGGTGGCCGATTGCAAGAGGGCAAGGAGGCCCGTACTCTAGGAACGGCAGATGAAGACAGGGCAAGCGCTTGTCCAGTCTTCATCTTGTTTCGTGTTCGTTTAGTGCGCTATGATTTCTGAAGTTAGAAGCAGTGAACTTGCGAAAGAGAAGCTTCCGGATATGGTTTTCTATGTGCCTCACTGTGACCCTGTCTGTACCAAGCGAGTGCTAAAATACACTTGATAATGAAGGCGACGGTCGATGCGTGATAGTGATTGGACACACTGTGGAGATGGCTTGCACTGACGTCACTGAAACAGTCACGTTGGAGCACCAATGAGAGCAGAATTTTGGGCTAGTTGGTGAATCATCACATCCAAGAAATTGCGCCACGAAAACACGGACAGAAGAAGACAAGTACAAACAAAGCGCTGTGTTTGTATTTGTCTTCTTCTGTCCGTGTTTTCGTCGCGCAGTTTCTTTGATGTCATGGAACACCAACATGGCGGGACGCGAAGTGCGTGATGTCACGTTAGTGTTCATCGCATGCTGGTTCTTTCGCTATTCATACACAGAGGCCCATTAACGTTCCAGCTACGTCGTTATCACACTGAAGCAGGTTAATCGCCACGCGATTTTACTGCCTGGACGTCATCTAAGCCGCCATGTTGGAGCCATGTTGTGCGCCCACGACGTCACGTGCGAGCTATCAATTGGCCGATCTTACATGCCGACGCGTCTTTCCCGCACGGGAATTACAAAGCTTGTACGTTTGTAAGAACTCCATATATTGTTGTACAATTTTTCTGTGCAATATTTGTTGTGTAAAAGCTTTTCAATCACGTTTCAGTTGCCCAGCACTGTACATATATCTTTGTATAATATTAGTGCGGAAAGAGCTCCCACAGTGGAACACTTAGCGAGACCTGTCATGATGCTGCGAAAATCAGCAGTACTACTGAACAAAGTCATAAAGCTATCACATTCATCGTCGGAAGGAATTTTGCTTCCTTCATGAGAATGAATGTCTATATTTGAGCCTACATGTCATCTCGCCGTTCGGTCAATAGATAATTTATACGCGAGTAATGTTTCCCAGAAACCGCCTGTGAACCTCATTATGCAACTATTCGAAAGAATGGATGTTTGCTAATCGCCGCGTCGGATATAATGTCAGCGAAGCCTCTTGACAATCGCAACAAAAAGTTGTTCGAAGATTGCAGTTCAGTATAATTCAATATAAAGCGTTTCGAAGAATGCAATCAATTTTTCGCGATTTCCGAGACCCAACAAAATTGCTAATGGGTCTCGAACGATTTCATTATCACGAGAATGAATCTAAAAGCCAGGATTACGAAACGAAGACATTTTGTAACAAGGCGATATTTTGTAACGCCGTACGTTTCTGCAATACACGGACAAAACTCTATGAAGCTGGCCCCAGGGACCTTTATTCAAGAAGATGCTTTCGCGCTTGAATTACTCGTAAAGGCAAATGCCTCAGAAAATATTTGTTCCTGAGCATATTACATTAATGTGGCCGGTCAGTGGTAACGAGCACTCACACTAACGAAAGAACATTCTGTGAGCATGACCTGGCCGGGAGACTGACAAAAACAAAATCTTGCACACTTAATTGGGAAAACTGCGCACTGCTTTCGTTCAGACAAAGCAAACAGCTGTGGACTTTACCCTTTCAATCCAACGCATTGTTTCCTTTTTTTTTCTTTTCGCTGTTGCTGGATATAAGTTAAAACGAAAAAGAATAAGGCTTCCTACCACGCACATTCTTTTCTATACACTTTACATCTCGGCTTTCTAACATTTTTATTTTACTGTGAACAAAGAGAGGCGGCATTCCTGCCTGGGGCACATTTTTCTCCCATGTTTTTCAACGCAGTTTTCAGCGTCGTCTGCAACGACGAAAAATTTTCGTCCGCTTCTAACTCGTTTTACGAACAGACGAAATTCCTTTCATCTGCTCGACTCAGTATTGCAGTCGAAAAGTCTAGCAACGAGACTGGCTGCTCCCTATCTTATTTGATTGATTTATTTTTTGTTCCATGCAGCCCGCGGGTGTTCCTTTGAAGATACTCTTTTGAAATGAAATGCTGGCTTATTTCTTTCTAAAGAAAAAAAAAAGCTTCCCGCATTTCCATATTTCTCGTGCGGAGAGCAGTTTCACTCCACAGAGCACTCTAACGGACGAGTCAGAGTACGTTAAAAAGGTAGGGGGACATTTGAATGTTAGCATACTGTCACGGTTCGAAGAACCTCGAAATACGTTTATTCTTTGCTTTTCTGAAAACATACTCCTAGGGGACCAGGCGGAATGCACCAGCAAGTAGCGCATAACGTCGTAAAGACGGAACACATACCGTCAGATACAGAATAGACCGTAATATGCGCTAGTTTAAAGAACGACTCCTTCGTATAATGATAAAAGGAGCGCATTAGTGATGACTGACTTCCGTTTTGTGGCACAGGTTACGTAGTTCGACTTTTTCTGAGTTACATCCAGACAACGCCAACTAGTTTTAGTTAAGAAGTTTAGTGCGCACGCACCCTCAATGTCTTTATCAACTAAGATATAAATATGACTCATCCTTGCGTAAAAACTCGCAGGGTTCCCTTATGCATTCTCTTAAGACGACCGGAATTCGAAAACCATTTTCTTCTTAGTCAATTGCACTGACCGCCCCTCGTCCCCCTCCGAAAGCATTCTGCTGCTCCTAACGTGGCTGTACGTTGCCTGAAGGATCGGAGGCGTTGCAGTCTTTCTGAACTTCCCTTGGTTTTGCGTTGCCTCCGTGATCGGCCCTCATTTAACCGAGTCACGATGTCATGTGATGATGTCACCGTGTGACTTCACGTTGTGCAATGTCATAGTGACGTCACCATGACGTCACGATGGCGTCATGTTCTGGCGTTAACATGTGATAGCGATCTTCTGCATCACCCGTGTCGACGCCGGTGACGCGTCATATGGTGATACCGACGATCAATTTTGGCGTTTGGTGAGGCATCTAATGCATTCAGCTTAATAAGATGAGAATAAAGAATGACCACGAAACTCCGAAAACGTTGTTGCCTGAGTACAGCACCGAACAGACAGCCTGTTACACCTGACGTTTCCCGTACGCGATTGGTTACAATGGCCGTTAAGAACTACAGCCTTCGTGCGTCCAACTCCTGGTAAAAATGAAAAAAAAAAGAATAAGTCAGGCGTAGCAACAATGAAATCACCCACTCTGGCAGCACCGGCAGTAGGCACTTAGCTGAAAGGGAGAAACACTAATCAAATATATAGAGTCGGGTGCCTGCGGGCAACACAGTGTAGCGTAACACTGCTAATACAAGGAAGCGAGCTGGAAACAACTTCACGAGAGAACGAACGTAACATTGCTCGGAGGGAAAGAAAGAAAGCGCGCACTCTGTGAACCCTTCCTGAGTCAGGTCTTCTTCATCTAGAGAGGTTTCATTACTATGGGCAAGTCAAAAAGAGATCTAACTCACTTTCCCTAGGGGCAGTAAGCTGCAAACACTGCGCATCCCAGCACTGCCTACGAGTAAGAAGAAAGACAAAAGTGTGCGGCGTCTTAGAACCGTTCTTATTTGGGTTTGCCGAGTTGCGTAAGTCACGTCGGCTATAGCCAGCATAAATGCGCATTTTCCAGACATTACGCGATTGTGACGATCGAATAAGTATAGATTGTGTTAAGAACGGAGGTGATTGTCTGTGCGTCTTCAATATACACGTATACACAAACAGGACAGGAGCTCAGGACAAAATGGAGGCTTGCAGTGATGAGAATGTGATGCGTGATGAAGAGAGAAGTCGCCGGAGCCAAGGTGCTCCGACATGAAGACAAGTCATCTTGCCCAAGCGTTGGCTCCAGCGACGTCCTCCGTTCAATGATTTCTCATATACATTTTGTTTTGTTTCAGTGCAGTTTGTTTATTTCCGACACACATACACAATAAGAAATATGTCCACGAGGTAAGCCAAAAGGAGACTCATATGTCTCCTGACGAAGCCTTCACCCCGAACTTACATGCCAGGAGCAAAAAACATTGAAAACATGTTAAGTATTAGGGAGACTACATGACCGGCCGGTCATGTAGGCTCCCTATTAAGTATGAAAATATTTACAGCACTCATTACAGGGCTTCACGCTATTTGATGGACGCGCATCAAAACACGCTGCTGACGCGTCCTTCATCGAGCAGGAAGCCCTGTACAATGCGGCGATAAACGAACGCAGCCGTGTATCAATCAAAGAACGCAGCGCTTCAGTAAGCGGCGCGCGAGCGCGCGTCTCTTTCATATTTGGCGACGTAACCACGTGAACGATTACGTGCCACAGGAATTGGGCAAGCAAAGTGGGTACGAGCCAGATAAAAGGAACAAGCAAGCAAGCAAGCAAGCAAGCAAGCAAGCAGGCAAGCAAAGAAGAAGACGTGCGTTGGTCGAAACACACAAAGGCGCTCTTTCGCTTTCACCGTGCAGAAGAAACACACAAGAACATCCGAAACAAGTACCAAGCCATGCACCAGGCCCTGAAAACTATGATTCAATGGCGCAGTTCTGGAAGAACCTCAGCGTCATGGACAAGGAAGAGTACATTTCGGTTCTCCGAGCGGGTACTATTCGTCCCACCCTCATGCTACTCCGCACCGTGCAGCAAAGGTGGGTGAATTACTTTAACCCATGGGTGGCGTCCATCCTAGATTCAAACATGGATCTTCAGATAATGCTTGAAACGTACGCATGTGCCGCTAACGTGGTGGAATATGTAAATAAGTCCAACCGAGGTATGTCCAATCAGAACTGGGCAGTGCAAGAAATTGTCAAAGAGAAGGGCGACATGGATTACACGCAGGCACTGAGAGTGTGTGAAGATGCTCGATGCGACTAAATAGTGGTATGCAACTGTACATACATAAATGCATGTCTAAAATCGTTTCTCTCAACTTATTGCAAAATCAAAACACCTCAACAGCTGCGCTCAGAATTCGCATTAGGCAGTAGTAACCGTCGGTAAATTTTTTCTCGGAAAAGGACGATCAGACAGATATCGGCACCAAATAAATGCTTGATTCTGGGATTATTTGAGGCGGCCTACAGCTTAAACCTAATATTTTACCGATTCGAGCAAGAATAAAAACGTTGGCTTATTAAAGTAAATAATTAATTAGTGCTTAGTAATGAAAAAAAAACATGGCTGATCTCTCTGTGATAGGAATCGGTATAACACGAAAGGGAAACGTGTATTCACAGACGTAGTTGAGCGCTTGTTGTGCATGGTTTCGGCACAAGGGCGAAGGAATGAATGCTAGAGCAAGAAACTTAATGTCACGCGAAGAACGGCAAGCAGCTCGAAACTCGTAACGCGCTGCTCGAGTAAAAAGGACGCACGGAAAGAACATACACAGGATGAGCGCGAACTAACCACTGTCACAGTTCGACAGTTAAAGCGCGCTGCTCAAACACAAAGTAGGGCGCACGAAACGAATGCACAAGTATACAAAGGATGGGCGCGAACTAACTGTCGCAGTTGTAACTTATTTGTGTGTGAGCAGCGCGCTCCTTTCGCAAAAGCTGCCGCTGCAGTGAGCGAAGTGACCTTCGTGCTCTCTGTAACTTCAACGGAAACTTGCGGTGAGAGCACAAGACGTACAACCCCCCCCCCCCCCCCCCCCCCCCCCCAACACGATATAAGTGAGCGCGCACGAGCGGCTACGCCCTGTGGACACACTGGAAAAGTGTAGCCTAGCCTTAATCCAAGCCGACAGAGAAGGGGGTTTTGTCGTCGAGCACAAAGTATTGTTCAAACGAAAAAGCCATAGCCGCTGTGGAAAGAAACTTCAAGTCTTGCAGTTAGTGCCACTCCCGTGTTCCTTGTCCGTCCTTGTGTTGTTTTGCGCTACAAATTTCCTACAAGAAAACAATGCGCACTGTACGTCGAAGCAGATTACGAGATTGATAAGAGAAAAACACGCTACTAATATTGCCCACTTTATTGTTGTCATTTTTGTTTTAAGTACTGCAATCTCTAGGAAAATTTCAACGCAGTTGGGGCAGGGCGAATAGGGAGAACGAGGTGCGCGGGATGGGCGGGACGGGAAGCGCAGGCAAGCAGGTAAGACAGATCAGGCAGGGTCGGTAGAGGGCATAGCTGGTAGGCCACATCAGAAGGCATAGCAGGCATGGTAGGCATGGTAAGCACGCAAAAATAGAGAAGGCATGACAGGCATGGCAGGTAGAGAAGGCATAGCAGGCATGGCACGTAGAGAAAACATAGCAGGCATAGCAGACGTGGCAGGTAGAGAAGGCATAGCAGGCACGGCAGGTAGAGAAGGCAGGACAGGCAGGGCAGGCAGAGCGGGTTGGGCCGGGAGCTAAACCAGTAAAAAAAATCTGTTTGCCCCTGAGCTTGCTCCACAGAGAAAACCTCCGGTTTGTCGCCCTGTGGCGCAGACAGCGCAGCAAACCCTGTTTGCGCTTGTTTCCAGCCCATAACAGGAGCTAGAAGAAATGCAGAGAGAGGAAGACATGAAAAATGAATGTGGAGAACGCTTGCTGTAAAGGGATCCACATGGGCCAGTGAGAGACACAAAGTACGATTCGTCTTGCCACTTTTTCTTCCGTTCTTCTTGGTAAAGGGCTACGGTTAAGGAAATACTGTTACAGAGAAAGGACGGAGACAGTTCCGGAATACAAGCACGTACGGCGACACACAGCCAAACGGACGGAGAGACGGGCACGAAAAATAGATCGCGGCCAAACGGACGCCGTAGCAGGCATGCAGCGAGGCAATCACAAGGAAAGATACAGACGGGAAACACAAGGACGGCAAACGCGATAATACAATGGCACGCACAGCGCGTATATGTAAGTATGCGCAAGAAAAAGAAGCTCTGCTGCAGCCCTAATCACCGAAGGCCCTCCTTTACGACCCGGGAGCAGCGGGACAATAGTCTCCGAGTGCCCCGCTTTGAATTCATTTGCGATTACGACAAGGCCATTTAAGATGCCATTCTTTACACTCAGGCGAGACAAAAGGAACGGTGAAATAGGGCCACACGATTCTCTTCCTTTACGCATTTTCTTTGCCCTCCGGTGCACATCGCGACAAAGAGGACATCCGAGCGCTGCCTGCGTTTGCCTCGGTCCTTATCTTTACTTTATTCCTTATCTCTAGCAGCCATTCTCGCAGTTTAGGCCATCGTTGCTGCTACGGGGACCCCTTCCTACTGGGCCTGATTGTGTTTTTAAAAGTTTTTATCTTTCCGAAACTATACTGAATGCCCTATTTCTGAGAGAGCTAGCTTTTTTTTTTTTTCTGCGGGAGTGGGCCTCCCTCGGCAATGAACCATTTGTTCCTTTATTCTTATTTTTGTATCCCTGAATAGTGGCTATTTAGCTAGCTTCTTCCTGGACGAAATGCGCAATCATTCTCCTTCGCAGAGCTCCCGTTTCGTTTGCGCACGTAACATTCGGATATATGCAGTATATACTGCGCACCGCCACTTAGCTGAAAGCGGCTTACACGAGCACTCGGGTTGCCACCAAGTCGCTTTCATCCGCCACTTGCACGAATGCCTATGTGGCTTTCATGTAATATCGGCGTTGAGAACATTTCGTTGCTGAGAACCGATTCGCCGCGGGAACTATATGATATCGCTCTACCACTGGTCGCATCATTTCCATACAGTTCCCCTTGCTGCAATTAGCACGGCAGTCATTACGTTTTATCGCTCCCGTGTACAAGGTACGCGTGGCGGACTATACGGCCGGGCGATTAAGGCGTGGACGCCGTATAAGCTGGATAGCTCTGCCGGGGCCATGTTCGCGGCCACGACACGTGCCGTGCGACCGTATACGCTGATTCTGTGCACGCCTACTTTCACGGGTCGACGTAGTCTATGCGACGTTGTACACAAATATACGCGCGAGTTTCCTAAAACGACTACGTGTCCTGGCAGTCGCATTTATCCCCACATTAACTGCTTTCTTCTGTCCGAATTATTCAGTCTTTAATTGCGACTGAATGCGTGAACCAATTACGGAATAATAATAATAATAATAATAATAATAATAATAATAATAATAATAATAATAATAATAATAATAATAATAATATAATAATAATAATAATAATAATAATATCTGGGGTTTTACAGGCCAAAACCGCGATAAGAGTTCGAGGCACGCCGTGATGGAGGGCTCCGCAAAATTTTGACCATCAGGTGTTCTTTCACGTGCACTTGCATCGCACATTACACGGGCCTCTAGCATTTCGCCTCCATCGAAATGCGGCCTCCGTGGCCGGGATTCGATCCCGCGACATTCGCGTCTGCAGCCGAGCGCAGTAACCGCATAGCCACCGCGGAGGAAACCAATTAGGGAAGGAAACGACGAATGAATGAATGAATGAATGAATGAATGAATGAATGAATGAATGAATGAATGAATGAATGAATGAATGAATTAGATGAGATGACGCAACGACCTAATCTAAGATCAGCTGTTCTTGGAACTTTTCTGCCGAGCTACAGTGGTACCTTTGACAAGAATGCACCAGCCTATATCACCGCTTGTGAAGAAGTTGGAGATGAACGCTTCTCCGTGTGCACGTGTCTGCGCGAATGGCGGCCTTGTCTCTACCTCCACTTCATACTTTAGACACCTTCTCCAGGGCAGCGTATTCAACCGCACTTAGCCAGGCCGTTAGAAAAAGAGGCTATATTCTGTGGCCCACCAGGGAGAACGGCACAGCGTCGAGGAGATGCGGGAAGAAGAAAGGATACTTATCGTCTCGATATAAGTACCCTTACTCATTGTGAGTACTTATCTTCTCGAGATAAGTACCCGTGAGACCTCAGGGCCAGGCCAGGGTACCTCATTCCCCATTAGACGAACCGGTGGATGCCCGGAAGCACTGGGACTCGAACCCAGTACGTTCCTCATTGTAGGCAGACGCTGTACCGCTTGACCACCGCTAATGTTCTCACTATAGTCTTCTTAAACTCCCAGCCTTCACGTTTTGACATGTTCCTCTCTCTCTCTTTTTTATACGATTCGCTGTTGTGAATAATATCCACTTAACCAGTAATTGGCGCAGCTAGATACGATAGCGCCAATGTAGTGCGAGTGCAATGCATCGGCCATTGCACTTCTTTTCTTTTAATCATTTCCACGTCGGCGAAACCAACTGTGAACGTTACCAAACTATTCGTTCATACGCATTCTGCGGCATTGAGTGCGGATGCATTGGTCACGAGGGCACGCCACGAGGCAGTAATCTCGACAGTTATCCGGAAGAGGAAAAAGAAAGCACGAAGCAGTGGAAACTGAGTTTTCCGGGAGCAGCTGGACCTCCGCCTAAGCTGCGTCGTATAGTGAGTCGTAAAGTTTATGTGCATGCGTGTCGGATGTAAAGGCCGCGGACTGTTTACGACGCGTCGTTTCGCGCCTCTAACTCTCTGGACTTTCTCTCGCTTTCTCCACCGAAAATGGTTTCCCTTCGAAGAGCTCAGTTTCCAAGCATTTATCCGTCAAACAGTGGCATCGAAAACGAAGTGATGTGAAAGAGAGTTATGGTGGTGCGCTCGTATAGGTGAATCAAATTGTTCGGACATTAAAGAGCAACCCTGTTACCCACATGTATGTAAATGGGGGGGGGGGATGTGGGGGGGGGTCGGTTTCCGGCGCAGCAGCGGAACTTCCGGTCGCCGTCACAAGGGGGCGAGTCACGTGACCTCAGCAGAAGCTATTCAACGCAGTAATTCAGGCTTGTTCGTTGTAACTGAACTTATACAAACACACAAGGAAGTGATACGCAAACGGTGAGTGTCTACCCGCCACGGTGCTCTAGTGGTTATGGTGCTCGTCTGCTGACCCAAAGGTCGCGGGATCGAGTTCCGGCCGTGGTGGCCGCATTTCGATGGAGGCGAAAATGCTAGAGGCCCGTGTGCTTGGATTTAGGCGCACGTTGAAGAACCCCATGTGGTCGAAATTCCCGAAGCCCTCCACTACGACGTCTCTCATAATCATATCGTTGTTCTGGGACGTTAAACCCCAGCAATTATTATAACACCGGACGTGTCTTCATTTCGCGGTTGTTGCTACGCGCTGTTAAGATGTCTATGTTGTGAGCAGGAACGTCACGTATGACGTCGCATCACCACCGTAAAATTTGAATCAAAGGGAAAGGCTCTGCCTGTCTTTGCATAAGTATCGATATTTTGTCAGTGGTTGGCTCGTATACTTGGGTCACCAGTAGCCCACGCCGTGCGTCTTCGCGGTGCTCACTGTTTTGCCAGTACCATTACTGCCAGAGCCCGAGTAGACAGAGACGTGCCACTCCATCAATGACGTCATACTGTGACGTCATTCTGTCCCGAACGTGAAGGCGACCGGAAGTTCATCTGCTGCGGTCCTTATATTTAGGATACGAGAACACGTAGTGGAGTTTGTGCGTGCGTGCGCGTGTGTGTAGATAGAGAGCAGAGTAAATATATATAAAAAAGTGTCTCTTCCAACATACAAGCTAGGTGAGCAGTATGCCCCTCTGGAAGTTCATGTACCTTTTTTTTATTTCGAGAATCAAGGCAATTAGAAATGTGGCACGTGTGAGCTTGTCATTGAAATTGACCCGAGTGGGACTGATTCACTTACTCTTCATTAATTGTGATTGCCCAATATATGAAACAACGAAGACAAAGAAATATCCGGCATTCGTCGAAAGAAGCTCTGACGCTACACAATTGTTAATATAATTACGGCAAATTACCGGCCAGTGTTAATGCTATAGAATCATATGAACACTTGAACTAACTAGTAAGTTATTGATTAAATAGGTTATAAGTGGTAACTTTTACATTAGCTGCCCGCTCATTTTGACTTCTTGTGCAGTACCCTTTCGCGTTTTCCATAAATACCCGTCCGTTAAAAAAAAAAAAAGACATTTGTAGTCGCGCGATTTTAAACTAAAAAAAATGGCAGAAAAGAATGCAATGGCGGTCGATACGACGCAGTTTTCGTATAGAGCGAGTGTCCCGGCCCGCCGTCATTGTATAGCAGTCCCATAGTGGATGTCTGCGATAAACGCACCACGCCAGGTGCGTGACCTTGAGCGAGTCATGACGCACTTGCCCCGCCGTCAGTGCGCGCGAAACACAATGCCGCAATAAATAGCAATATCGACCATAATAAAGAGACCAAACAGTCCGGTGTCGGCAAGGCGAGCTCCGCTCCTGCGTATATATATGCATCGCTCCGGTGGCCAAACGCGCCGGCCCGTATTCACGAAAGAAAAAAAAAGAAGAAAGAAGAAAGGAAGCTTCTCAGGACCGAAATGACCGCAAGTTATTTCTGCCAATCCCTATGCTAGACATATATAATTAGCGAAGCTGACGGGCCGATGTCAAAGAGGAGTTACGAACGATAAACGTTGCAGCATAAAATCGTAAATGCTCCGATATGGAATTACGTCCTTAAGAAGGAACAACCCAACAGACACGATGGGCCCAGCTGAGCGAGCTTTGTGGCATTCGCTTACCTTCGCCCCGTTTGCAACTCGTCTCCGGGTCGATTCCACGAAAGATAAAAAAAGTGTGTATATTTGATGTTTCCGATTTTCCTGATAATTTTGTATGTTGTGAACTATGACTGCACAGCACGAAATCGCAGTTCGTTTTCAAATAAAATTTTTTTTCATAACAGGAAAATTCGACAAGTGTCGCCGGTTGACGACGACCAGTTTACGAAGAGTGCGTTTTCGTAAATTTGCGATCATGCGGGCAGCTACTGAAGCTATATATTACAAATATCTTTCTTTTTGGCGGAAGAAGAAGTAAAGAGGAAATAGCTCTTATGATTTCATGGAATTCTGAGCAAATTATGTATTTTAAAAAATTCACGAAAAACGCTGCGTTTTTGAAAATCAGTCAAATTTGGGACGCTATGGCTACTTCTGTGAACATCTTAGCTTGTTCATATTTGCAGCATGAATAGGCCTCTATGTGAATAATGAACCTCTGCATTTGTATTTCTCTAATAATTTTCAAAGTATTAAATTTTCATGCTCGAAACACCAAAAAGAGAAAAGTGCTCCTCGATTCAAAAATCTATAATAAAAAAAAACCCAATCTCAATTTTGTTCAAAGTCCCCCAAAATGTTCTCAAAGGACTGCAGAATGATATTATGAAAAAACATGTTGCATCATTTTTATTAGGACAAAAGCAGAAAATGTCAAACATTGTGTTTCCAGAGTGTGGTGGCTACTGCGTGAAGGACATCTCTAGTAACAAGAAGATACAGTAACACGTCTTTTTTCTTCTCTGTGCTTCGCTAAACAACAGTAATGATCTATTGTCGGAAAGTGGGAACTGTTTTGTAAAGAAAAAAAGATCGTTCCAATTAAATGCATTTGCGACACCACTTATATTCCTCGTCGACGGGCAGCACGGACATTTTCATTCCTTTGGATATTTTTTTTTAAGTAAATGCGCTTACCTATATAAAAGCAACGAAGCTAAACGCGAAATTTGTGTAGCTGAGTCGATCATGCATTGTAAGAATGTGAGAAATCGCAAATAGCGACAGTGGTTAACGGCGAGTACCGCAGCGCAACCTAAGCACAGCAGCCACACATTGTTTGCCAGGCTTTGTCGCTCTGCACGAGAAAATGCTGGGGTGTCGATTGCGTTGGTTACACGATACATTTTTCACCGCTCATCGCTCTCCCGCCCGGTCACTGGATACGCACCGTGCGGATCGTGTGGCGGATCGAGTGGCCCGCGCTACAAGCACTCGTGTAAACGGAGTAGCATGCGTTCGGCGGACAGGTGCAAAGGGCGGCGCGATAGACGCCCGCCTGAGCAGACGACAGCAACGAGTACGGCTGTGCCAGTCAGCCAAACACCACCTGAGATAGAAGTTAAGCATCCAAATTGTGCTTCACTTTGACGCAATCACTATCCTACGCTCTGAAGGTGGCTATGGGTAGGCGTTATAGCCATGTCCGAGATTTTGTACGGACTGCCTCATGGTGCACAAAAAGAAAATTCCGCTGCAGCGGAATTATCGTTACGTAGAGGATATCGGATCGAGACTCTCTTGCGGAGGGTCATGAAGCAGGATGCGCGCTCAATTCAAGAGGGAAACCAGATCTGCCAGCACTGCTTCAAGACATACAAGGAGACGCAAAACAAAGCAGATGGAATGCAAACAAAACGCGTTTTGTCCGTGGCCAAAACTGCTGCCACCAATCTTCACGTAATCGATTCTTTTTAAACTCTGCATTGATCACACAAGGTTTGACAACGTACACATTTGGGTCAACAAAAACCACACGTCTTGGCGACCGCTCTCCAGAAATTCATTTCCATTCATGAAGAGACCTTGGCTTTTATACCAATCTCTCAATTCTGGCGCACCACATCATCATAAGAGACGCATGGAGGGAATGCGTTCTTTAGCACTCAAGATATGAATTATACTCAACTGAAATAGATGAAAGAAAAGGAGGCTACAACTGAAAGTGCCTACTGTGGACTGAGGGATGTCTAACACTGGCGTGAAGTCGCAAACCACGCAAATGCATTTAATTGGAACGATCTTTTTTTCTTTACAAAACAGTTCCCACTTTCCGACAATAGATCATTACTGTTGTTTAGCGAAGCTCAGAGAAGAAAAAAGACGTGTTACTGTATTTTCTTGTTACTAGAGATGTCCTTCACGCAGTAGCCACAACGCTCTGGAAACACAATGTTTGACATTTTCTGCTTTTGTGCTAATAAAAATGATGCAACATGTTTTTTTCATAATATCATTCTGCAGTCCTTTGAGGACATTTTGGGGGACTTTGAACAATATTGAGATTGGGTTTTTTTTATTATAGATTTTTTAATCGAGGAGCACTTTCCCTCTTTTTGGTGTTTCGAGCATGAAATTACTACTTTGAAAATTATTAGAGAAATCCAAATGCCGAGGTTCATTATTCACATAAGGCCCTATTCATACTGCAAATATGAACAAGCTGAGATGTTCACAGAAGTAGCCATAGCGTCCCAAATTTGACTGTATTTTCAAAAACGGAGCGTTTTTCGTGAATTTTTTAAAATACATAATTTGCTCAGAATTTCATGAAATCATAAGAGCTATTTCCTCTTTACTTCTTCTTCCGCCAAAAAGAAAGATATTTGTAATATATAGCCTTCAGTAGCTACCAGCATTGATTGCGAATTACGGAAACGCACTCTTCGTAAAATGGTCGTCGTCAACCGGCGACACTTGTCGAATTTTCCTGTGATGAAAAAATTTTTATTTGAAAACGAACTGCGATTTCGTGCTGTGCAGTCATATGTGCACAACATACAAAATTATCAGGAAAATCGGAAACATCAAATATACACCGTTTTTTTTTCC
>NC_051179.1:20453457-20490633 GCF_013339695.2 Rhipicephalus sanguineus
AATCTAATCAATATTTATAAGGGTCCCAAGAAAACAGACTTTGCTCGGCGCTCCATAATTCATGGCCAGTGCTATGTTTTTCATCACGCCTCACGAATTCTGATGGTCGATTGCCGTCGCTGGCTGCAATGACATCGTTTCTTTTTTTGTCTCTCCTACGATTTCTGAAGCGAATAATTACATTGCGACTCAGCGCTTTCCCTTAAGTAATGTTCTAGTGTGCCGTACGCATCAATATCGCCCACGTTATTTGCATTATGCATATACAGACCACCGCAGAGCGTGAGTGTACGGTAACGGCAAGTTAAAATTTGCATAATGTACGTCAAGCACGTGTCAACCTATCGACTTCTCGTTTCGTATGCATTTACAAGTGCATCGAGCCTAATGCAAGAAACCTTTTAGCGATGCCGCGTTTTCTTTTTCGCTCTAGATTAGCATATGTTGGTGGCGCAGACGTATAATGTTTGCATGGTATTGGACAGCACGTGGTATGTGTGGTCCGGCTAGCCCCCACATGGGGGTATATATATATATTATACATGCATAGAAAGAGCCGTCAATGAATTTGGGTATTTTAATACATATTCTTGTGAGTCAATGCAAATTTGATCTGCATATTAATAGTTATACTATGTCTGCCTTGACAGCACGATTTTTCTTGTTTCTCTTCCAGGTAATTGGCCCCTTCTCCAAAAATCCCCCTGAAAAGACGGAGCGGCGCTATCTTTCACAGGTGAAAAATATTTTTTTAAATCTGGCTAGAGAGATTATGTATGTATGTATGTATGTATGTATGTATGTATGTATGTATGTATGTATGTATGTATGTATGTATGTATGTATGTATGTATGTATGTATGTATGTATGTATGTATGTATGTATGTATGTATGTATGTATGTATGTATGTATGTATGTATGTAGGAAGTTTCGCCGGTATATACTTTAGTGGCGAAAAGCGCTACCAGCCCCCTGTCGCTCACGCCACCGATAACACATAGCCCTACTTCATGCGCCAGTGGACCAGAAAGTGCGCACACACACACACACACACACACACACACACACACACACACACACACACACACACACACACACACACACACACACACACACACACACACACACACACACACACACTCGACTGCTCACCCGAAAGTCGCGAGATGAAATCCCGGCCGCGGTGGCCGCATTCCGATGGGGGCGAAATGCTCGAGGCACATGTACCTAGATTTAGGTGCACGATAAAAAACACCAGACGGTCAAAATTTCCGGAGCCCTCCACTGCGGCGCCCCTCATAATCATATCGTGGTTTTGGGACGTAAAACCCCAAACAATATATATTAAGAACACATTCACAAAGAGACGCACACACACAGGCACACGAAAACACACACACACACAAGTACGCACACGCATAGCTAGAGAGCGATTGATATGGGGGGAGGGGTGCAAGTGTGCTCGACGACCAGCCGTGCGTCCGTATTGATCGATGGTCAGCCACAAGTCGCACGTGATGCGGCTGCTGGGTCAGCGGCATATTGGCGGATCTTGTTGCACGACAAAAGGGGCCAGCGAAGGTCGTGCTCCACGTGTGTTCAAAGATTACCGGCGAGCAGCAATGTCAGGGAGTCGAACGCAGTGCAGATCGATTTGACCCTGACGGGATCGCGCGGGGGATCGATGACTGAGGTTGGGAGCAGATGGAGGAAAAGGATAAGTGAAACACTTGCTGGGAGGTCAACTGAGCAACTGAGCCCGACTGGCTATTGGAGAAGGGGAGAAAAAGGTTGAGGCATGTAAAAAACAAAAGTCTACTCTGAATATAGATAATATAGACATATAATATATATATATATATATATAGATATATATATATATATATATATATATATATATATATATAATATTTCGGCCTCGTGGTGCACGGCACAAAATAGTGCGCGGGCGTCATGATTTACCTCATCGAAATGCGCCGCCGCGGTTTATATATATATATATATATATATATATATATATATATATATATATTATATATATATATATATATATATATATATAGTATATCTATATTATAATATATATATATATATATATAATATATATAGTTTCATCCACCGCGGCGGCCCCATTTCGATGGAGGTGAAATGCACGACGCCCGCGCACTTAGATTTTAGTGCAGTGCACCACGAGGCCGAAATTTCCGGAGCCCTCCACTGCGGCGTCCCTCATAATCATATCGTGGTTTTGGGACGTAAAACCCCATAAATTCAACATAGTTGTTTCAGTCTTTGCCTCAAGGTTACCTGAACAGTGTAACACGCATGTGTACGTGCACACGAAAAATGTTGCAGTGGCTTAGCTCGGCTATGCCAGGATAACGTAGCGTTAGCAGAGGTTCAGCTAATTATTCTTAGCTTTCCTGATTGTCTAGGATCAGCTTGATTATCATGCTTACTGCTGCTCCAATGACACACACACGGTATACGTATTATGTGGCACATGTATATTTATTTTCCCAGGCAACTACTTCGGAATCCGATGAGTTAAGCTTCTCCGCTCTTCTGCGCCGTTGAGCAGTATTTGCGCTCTCCTTCTCCATGGCTATACCACACTGGCAAACGCCAGTCAGAGGCGCTATCAAGCGGCTCCAGCGCAGTGTCAGACGGCGACTGCACAGCGAAGGCGAATAGCTGCGCGCGCGCCGGCGCCAATACGTCTGCCAAGGCTACGACGTGACTCCTCTGAAAAGCACAGACAGGCGGCCGCGAGTCTCTCGCGGCGGCGTCGGAGTGCGCGGGAGTTGCCGGTTCCGGTGCGTGACGTCACTGATCCTCGCGCATGCGCAGCACGGCTCTTGAGGATCCACGCGAAACTGGCTCGGCTAGGCCAGTGTAGCTAACGCTACAAAAACTGTTTTTGATAAACCAAGGACGCGCTAAATAATTTAACTGTGAAACAGGCTGGACATGCATGCGCACTTCTCATGACATGTCCGCAACAGAATTGAGCAGATATGCTTCCTTCTATTATGGCGATGACTGCCGCGCATACTCCGACACGTGCGTGCTGTCATATCAGGTGCCCTTGAAGAACACTGTAGCACTGCGGGTTCTCGACGACGCATTATGCCACGCTGGTTGGTTTTGCGACTACAGCCTGCGCCGGCAGCTGACGTGACGTCGCCGATATTCTCATCGCGTACGCGTATGCTTGTGTCTGTGGTGGGCGTGTGAGTGTTAGTGGGACAAGTTGTAGCCAGGCGGGACGTCCTAACGGTTCCTGCCACACCCATGATAATCCACGCACACACCTCAGCACAACTATACTGCCTCTCCCCTAGTATAGAAAGCTTGCATCGATGTCATCTTGGCCTCCATCATATAGTCGGATACAGCATAAGAAGTCCTGGGAAGACCCGCCCAGATGACCGAGGAGCGGCAGCCGATCACCTCTGCGACTAAAGAAATAGCCCCGCTCATGCACTCGGCAATGTTCTCCGAAGGCGGGGTCACCGGCCGTCCGGCTCATGACGTCAGTCCGGAGTGCGTACGTGACCATTGGTGCAGGCTTGTATGCATCCGCCTATGAGGATGAAATGCCGCAGCTTTCTAAAGTTGTCTACAACTACAGGTATACCTACAGCCCGTAGAGGAGGACGAGGAGAAAGAAGCGAAGGAGTTCACTCTTAGACCAGCTGGCTACCCTGTGCTGGAAAAAGCGGGTCAGGAGAGTAACAGAGAATAGAAAGAACAAGCTGCAAAAAAAAAAAAAAAAAACGGAACATAGAGGATGAAGAAAGGAAAGAAGAATACGATACCGCTTAAGTCTCGACTAGAGGCATCAGTAAAGAAGAAGCTTGACAGAGGCCGAGAGGCAAATCGGTAGCAGTAATATTTAGTTTTCAAAACTGCCGCCACAAAGCGACGGAAGAGCAATGCAAGCGTGGTGATATTTCACGACACCTAAGCCGCCATGTTTGGGCACTAGCACGCGCATTGTATCTATATGCGCTCATTTTGTTTTTTCGTTAAATGTAACTCTTCATAGCAGTTGAAAATGTTTCATTGTTTTGGCTAAGTAGAGCAGCCATGGCAGACCAGTATGTGACATGTATACGTCCGCATATTGCCAGACGTGTTGACAGACGTGGTGATATTACATGTCCATGAATTTTGAATCGGAAAAAAAATTTTGAGGACGCACAACCGGTGTATCTGCGTGACACGACACGCGTGCCGAATCAGCAAAATAAATAAAAAAGCAAATCGGTGACCGGGGATGAACATCGGAAAGGCAGGAGGGGGGAAGGGGGGGTCACTTCTGACGCTGGAACAGCTTATAAGCAGCACAAGATGTCTATGCTGAACCTACACGCAAAAAAGAAAAACGAAAAAAAAACCAAGAGTGGTTGAGGAGTAGTCGCAAACACCACAACGGCAACGACGACCACAAGAATAACAATAATAACAACACAACTTAGCGCAACAACAATAACAACACTACTTACAATATCGACACCAAGAACAACGGCCACACTAAAAGTACAACTTACTAACAACTTCACAATAACAACGACAGCAAAATGAAAAGAAGCGATCGATTCTCCGCTACTGCAGTATCTGAGATATTTCGGCTACTAAACGCTCCTAGCACCAAGCCAGGCTTGGCTTTGGCAGCGTCTTGAACTGCTCAGGAACGCACCTTCGATAGCTCTCTGGCCATAACCGACTCCCTAAACAGACTGGAAGCGAGTCCCCTTCTCACGGTCGCACATAAACTTTACGACGCAATGAACCCCAAAGTTGCGGTGATGCAGTTGTTGCCGAGAAGGGCATTCTCTCTTCGTTTCTTTCTGTAGTCTCGATCATCGCTTGTAACCACTAGAGATCACTGCCCTCGTGGCGCTTCCCGTCATGCGATGGTCACTGCGTCCCGAAGTTTAACTGCAAAATCACTGCATAACTGCATCACCGCTACTGTGGCGTCGCAGAATAGTCACAACAGGTCCAGGATAAGGTCGGCGATTCTTGTTTGCCTTTAATTCTTATATCACTGAAAAAAAAAAAGGTAGTCAAATGAATCTCTTCTGGGTTTGGAGCAGGAGATCGATATAATTCACACTTGAATGCAAAAATAACAACGTCAGTACTAACGTTTCTGCCATGGCACCGCCTTCGTCAATGTAAGCAATTGGTCGCGATCGAAACCGCTTTATGGGCTTTGGTATGGATAGTGGGGAAAAATGGTCACGGTTTAGAAGCAATCGGCACAAGTAGTCCGGAGTCTCTGACTAAGGCGTACCTGTTAATCTTGTCACGGTTCTGGCTTTCAAACGCCAGAATTTTAATTTATTTTATACACCTCTCTCCCTCTTCCTCAGCCGCTTACGTTTTAATTAGCGGTGGGGCTCATCCGAGAAAGAGGCGGCGTACACCGGCCTCAGCCAGCTACCATCGGAGGCCTCTTGCAGATGTAATGGAGACCTGTAATATTAAAGATCGCCCTCTCGTAAGCAGACCAAGCTCGAGCGAGCACAATATTTATTATGTAAGAAGGCGGGTTAATCATAATCTCGCGGGTACTATGCTCTACAGTGCACACAATCAATCGTATGTTATACCACTACAGAACTGCAGTCATATATATACACAAGATTGCTTTGGCAACCCGAATAGCTAGTATGCTTATACAATAACGCAGTGAACAGCAATATCATTCGCAGCGGGAATAATGGCGAATTGTTTTACTCGTTCCCGATGTTCTACAATGTTGTGCCGTCGCATGGTCTGCATTTCGCAGCAAAGCGAGCTATACGAAAAAAACCTCCCTTCCCTTCGGCGATTACTTTTAAGGGAAAAGCGTGTGCCACTTCTCCTCTATGTGCTCACTTGAGGATTTTATTTTGGTGCATTAGCTTCCTTTAGGAAATCAGTGAACAACCAAGCTGTCTGTGCCAGATTTACCCATTCTCGACAGCTTTGTTAGGGAAAATATAAACCTCATCTCCCGGCCTTGTTTACAATGCACAAACTCCCCTTCTAGGGAATAGTTTTCAATGGTCATAGGGAATAACCCCTACCTTCCCACTTCCCGCATTTTTTTACTCAATGTGACCTGTGAAGATGTTCGTGCACAAGTGTGGTGCCGGTGGCGCCGGTGGCTCCTTGGATCTTGAATATATAGCTGCCACATAAATCATGCACTATTCCTCATCGCTCGCAAGTAAAAATCCGCTATCCATATGGTTTATACAGCTTTCCCATTGCCTACAATCGTATCTCTCAGCCTTGATTTCTTTGTACAGGCCCCCTTGCTTAGGAAATAGTGGTGCAAGACTCCCTCCACTTTCCAAATTCCCATTTATTTGCCCGAACTAGGCAGATTCTGGAATGCCTACAACCACATCTCACAGCATTACTTTCCCAGTACAGACTCTCTTTGTTTGGGAATAAGGTGTTAATAGTTATGGGGAACAACCCGCCCCTCTGCAGGTTTCCCGTCCCATCTTTCCCCTAAGGACGAGGCTGGTTAGGGAAAGCCCACATTCACGTCTATCATTCATTGTGCCCTTGCGCGGACTCATTATTTCACCGGTTCTGCGTATAGACAACGCGCGTAATGCAGGCAAAAAGCCAGCACGAGGACAAGCGTTTTGTAGGAGCACCGTATACTGGCTACAAGTATACATATGTATGGTTTACGGGTACCGCCGTACCTGACTAGTGGGCGGTGGCGGCATAGGCGTGGACGCGCGAACAAGGTTAGTAGGGTGGCGACCGAGGGAGCAAGAGTACGGGCCTCATGCAGGGTCGTTGAGGGTCGAGCCAAGCCAAGCCTCCCGACGAACGTATAATAGAGCCCGCTTCATGGTGTATACGTATACCAGGGAGTCGTTAGTGCCTCTATATTTCCCGAAACGGGGCGCGGTTCACTCTGCGCGTCAGCGGTACGGCACTTGGCCCAGCGGCTGCAGCGCGGTGTGGGGATAAGCGTGGGGAAAAAGGGGATAATGTGGAGCGGTGTGGTGTGTAGACTTAATGGAAAACGGGAAGAAAGAGGAAGTGAAATAGAATACTTGACGGTGCGAAGGAGAAAATGGGGAGTAGGGAAGGGTGTTTGAGAGAAGTATGGTTCACTGGGGGGAAGGGGAAAAGCGGAAGTTGCGAAGGAAGTAAAGAAAAAGGGGGAAATCAGTATAGTAATACACGTGCGGTGGGAACGGGGCGTTAGGAGTTGAGCAATAAATAGGGAAATAAGGAAAATACGAATCATCCAAAAGAAGGAGCGAATAAAATTATATAAAGAGCAAACAGCAAAAAGTCGAAAACAGGGAAAGGAAGAAATATGGAGGGTTTTAGGAACACTAGAACGGCTGCGTAAGATAAAAGGTAGTCGATCGGAAAACACTCGAAGCAGGATTAAAATGCATTATGAACAGCTAGTGAAAAGAAAATGCAACGAAAGGTAAAGAACGAGCAGGTGCAGGAAAACGAAAGACGGGGAGCTGTGGAGAGATGATGAAATCTACGAATTAGGTAAGAACGTTGAAGGTCAGGCAAATGGAAACACGTGCCGAGGGATGAACAGCGTGGATGGAGCTGCGAGATGAGGCGAGCTCTGAGAGGCATATTCTAGATGAAAAAGAGTGAAGGTGAGAGGAAAATGGGGAACGCGAAGGGAAGTAAGGTGGGCACCGAGTTCAACGTGAGAACGCAAATAGGGAAGTGAGGGGGAGAGAGAAACGACTGGGGCAGAGGGAAACTGGGAGCGCGAAGAAGGGAAGATGAGTACTAAGAAAGTATTCAAGGCAACGCCAGAACGCAAAGCGGGAGAGAGACGAAGAGAGAGACAGAGAGAGAGAGAGAAAGAAACAACAAAGGCACCCGACTAGCATACCTCGCGGAGACTGTGAAAGGCGTGGAGGTGAAGAGAAGGTTAATGATTAAGTGCCTCTGCCGTCGCGTAGCCGCCACCGCCTATGTGTACACGTGTACCATGAGGAGAAAGGGGGGGGGGGAGCTGCCGTCCGGAACCGCCTCGTTGAGAGATGGCGGTTCCGCGCCAGTTCGCGGGATGAAAAACGACTGATAAGGATTTCTCTCTGCATGCGAGAAAAGGACGGCGCTCTGCATGCCCTGCGAAAGGAGATAATGTTGCTTTATTATTATTACTTTTTAAGCAGAAGAACGCACGTCGTTCCCACGTAGTAAAGCTGCGTTCATCTTCGCAGTACACATGAAAGTGAATATGTTCTCTCGCTATTCGTTCCTTCGCAAACATAACTGTAATCTTTTTCTTGCTTCCGAGCCTGAAACATACGAATGCAACGAATGCGTCGTTCAAGCAAGTGCGTTACTGTCCCGCTTGCGGAGTGTGCGAAGCTAATACATAAACAACCAAAAGGATGCTGGCAGAAAAAGGCTGCTTATGGCATAGGAATGCGTTATGGATATGGATACGCCATGACGAGCTTATGGACAGGGGAATTGATATCAGTCTGGAAAAACGATGAGACAGCCTCTAAAATGCCGAAAATGTATAGGACAGACCCGACTTGGGCAGTAATGAAATAGCAGTAACTAAATTACGTTTTGCTGTAAAGAGAAATGCAGTGGATTACTTCAAGCGAATATTGTGATCAGTAACAATGGGCCTCCTCTGCGCATGCAGTCAACGATATATTATGCATATATGGTTGCATGTTGAATGCAATAAAGTTCAGTTGAAGGCTAGCGTAGTCTTGTGTTTCTGCTTCTCGTTCTCGTCCCCTTGACGCTAGTAATTATGTCCTGTTATGCTCGATACGATCTAGCCCAACATGTCCGCCCTTGCATTATAAAGCACGTCGTATTTGGTCGCATATACCAGCATCGGCTAAAGTCTTAGCTAATATTGGCTAGTCCTGGCTAACTGTTGGCTAATGATAATTGATGGGGTTTTACGTCTCAAAACCACGTTATGATTATGAGCGCGCCGTAGTGGAGTGCTCCGGAAGTTTTCGACCACCTGGGGTTTTTAACGTGCACCTAAATCTTAGCACACGGGCGTCAAACTTGTTGCCTCCATCGAAATGCGGCAGTCTCGGCCGGGTTTCGATCCCGCGACCTTCGGGTCAACTGATGGCTAAGATCGGATAATACCGGCTATTCCCTGTTATAACAATGTCGTAATATAAGACACGCCAACTAATTTTCACCCGCCTCACTCCATAAAGTGCTTCGCACACGACGGCACTGTCTCCTCGCTGGAAGTTAATACAACATTTTTCAGTCTTTTGTCTAGGTCTATAGTTTACTCTCGCGAGTCTTTTTGGGTCCCAGTTCTGCGCGAACAGTCATTAATTGTTTTCGCAACGGTGCCGCGTGGAAAATGTCCACGTAGTTCTTGCAGACTGTCTAAATGCAGCTTTCCGAGCTCCGCCCGAATGTTCCCGTCGCGCGCATTCCGCGGCGGCCGTTTCGGATCCCGCATAAATCATTTTTTTTATTTTAATGCGTCATATACGTGGCGCCTGTTGGTGGTGTTCGCCAAGCGCATTTTCCGCGAATGGACGTTGTAATGGGCGGGTCGTTTAGTCGTGCGAAATGTGCCTTAGCTACAGCGAACGGGCTTCCCACATTGTTGTGTTTATTCCTTACGCGCAACTGTTCGCTGCGTTTTTAGAACTCAGAGCCCCGCGCAGTATTACGGGAAGAACAGCGTTATTTATTGGCTCCACTTAGCGGGGACGCTGTTTTAATGGTCTGGACATTGCAGCCTACGAGAGAAACTGATTCGGCTGTGGAATAAATTTCTCCGAAGGCCGTATTAGTAAAAAGACAAAGGGCTACAAGCGGGGCGTAGCCAGAAATCTTTTCGGGGGGGGGGGGGGGGGGGAGAGGTTCAACCATACTTTATGTATGTTCGTGCGTGCGTTTGTATGTGTGCGAGTATATATACGCAAGCAAAACTGAAAATTTTCGGGGGGGGGGTTCAAGCCCCCCCCCCCCCCCCTACGCCACTGGCTACAAGCAACCTATCGCAGCTAGTTTTGTTTTCTACAACTCGTTTTATCTCTACTCCGCAGAATCATATAAATGTCTAAAAATCCGCGTGCGTTAAGCATCTTCCTTGTGATCCTCTTAAGAAGATGCGGTCTACTGAAAAAAACATCTCAACCTCGTAACTATGAGCTCATGATTAAGCTGAGTTGAGGTCTACTATAACGACCTTCACTGAAACTCAACTTCACAGATAATTAAGGATAAATATAAAAATGGGGAATGAGGTGAGGTGTAGCCGTGTGAAATCATGTGGCCGCTTTTACTTTTAGGGGATCGCCTCAAGGATCACGCTGACATTGAACTTACGAAGCATTCAATTTTATATTTCCTAAAGAAAGGGTCTGACCGTCGAAGCGTGATCCCTTTTCCATTTCTTTCGCGGGTTCGTGTGCGCCTTGGCGTTATCCCGCTTGGAAACCGCACTCCACGGATCATCGAGGACGATCCTTGAAACGGTCTTTGCGGTGACGCAAGGTTCTGCAGCACTTGTGTGAACAGATCTGACGCTTTGTTTTGGCGTCACCTGTCACCCATATTGCCGCCTTCACGCGGGATTATCGACGCCTGTGCCCTAAAGAAATAATAATAAATAAATAAAAATAAAAACAAATAAACACAAAACAACAGCAACAACAAAAGAGCGCTCAGCTTAGGAGGCATAGCCTTGGTTGTTTAAGGTAAGGATATAGTAAAGCCGTGCCTATACCGCGAAAGCACACAAGCCATCTGCAACTTCGCGTGAGCAAAAGCGCGTCTGCTAGACCTTATCCAGAAGTGTGTTGTTTCGTAACCACTCCATTTGGGCGATTCCGTTAAGCCTATAACCCTATCGAATGTCTCGGCAAGCCTTGACAGCCGAATAGGCAGACACACCAAACAACAGTCTCTTTTCGTGGTCAACTATAACAAGAAAAAAAAAAGAAAATAAGCATTTTATATGTGTATTTCTTTCCTTCTGTTTCCGCTCCAGACGGTGCAAGGGCGTCCCTGCCTAAGTATGGGAAAGAAGAGGCAAAGTGCAAACAATCAGCGGGACGAATCGGCAAGGCGGAAAACTAAAGGCAGGCTGGCCGAAATCCAATCCCAGCGTTGCCGACACGCTACCACACGCCGCTTCGGTTGGTGTCGCCGTCGGAGGGCACTTAGCGAGAAACGCGCCATCTTGATGCGACAAGGGGTGACATGAATGCGAGAAAAGGCTAACGTACGTATGCAGCTCGGAGCGCTAAAAAGAGGCAGGCTATAAAGCAAACAACGCGAAGAACGATAAAGGAAAATAGTTAATAAAAAGAAAAAGAAAAGGAATTCCCCAGCTGAACGTGACAAGGGCACCGGAAACGAGGTGGTCGCGCGTGAAATGGAACGTTCAGAAGATCGCAGGGAAAACGAAAAAAAGAGGAGGCCTAGCAGCGAAAGTTGCATGTACATCTGTGCGTGACTGCAGAGTGCAGACGACAATGAACACATGGAGACGACGCGCGAACAGCAGACACGAACAACAACAGCAACAACAAAAGCTAGATACAGGCGGGGACGGAATAACCTATGGGGAATTCGGGACGCAGCCTACGCAACGAGAAGAAACGCGCGAGAACGAAAGCACCAAAAACAAAACAACGTGCAGCCAACCATGGAGAACGGAATTGTCTATAGCTAGAAGAAGTAAGGTTAAGTGTACCGCGTGGAAACGACGAAAAAGAAACGACATTTTACATCATATGAATAAAAAAAAAAGACTTGCCCATTAGCTTGTACACGTAAATTTCAACACAGAGGAAACGAGAGAACAGTGATTAATAGATAAATGTTTTACGTCCTTAAACCTGAGCATAAATAAATAAATCAAGGAATATGGACAACTAAATGTTTTCAGACAGACTTGCGAGAATGAGGATCTGTTCGCTTCAATTCCATTCGTAGGTAAAAACAAATGCCCCTGTTGCGGTGTAACAGACAACTTTGTGCAAGCAGATTTCGTCTTTGCTTGTCAGCTCCCAAACTAAACAGATTAGAAGTGGGGTGGCTGAACACGAATTGAGTAAAAGCTAACAGCGTGCGAGCTTAGATTCGAATGCATGGTCAGTAGGGTACACCTTAGAAATGACAAACTTTAAATGGGAACATTTAAAACATTTGCATCTTGATCAATCCCCTTATTTAAACAGAGTAGCACGTAGGCGTCTTTGTATACGACGGCAGCATTCTGTGTTTTGAATAAAAAGCTGCCGTTCATTCATTCATTAGTGGACATGAACATCCATTTACGAATCAACGCGAACGCCCTCAATCTCTCGTGAGTCTATCGCACCGATATTCAGTCTTTTCACGACGCATTGCAGCAGTTAGCGCACGTAACACAACAGTCGCAAGAACGGACGCCTCACAGACCAGTCGTATACGTAATGACACTGTTTGCGGGAGAGACGTGAGACGAATTTGAAAGAAGTGGAAGCGAGAAATGTAGAAACTATAACGTAAAGAAAGGTGCCGAATTCTCGAAGAATTCGCGTGCCCCATTTCCTTTCCGCTAGCTCGTTTTCCTTTCTACGAGAACTGTCGGCGGCGCATTGGGAAGATGCATTCCGCTCCTTTTTTTTCGGCCGAAGAAAACGTGCAGCAGATACCTTCCGCATATAACATACATTTCTCTCATTCCATACGGAGCGTAGAGTTTTAACTTCACACATCAGAGACGCCACCAGTTCATCTCGAAAGCATCTATTTTCCTCCTCACTGTATTCAGCCCTAGTCACGACCATCACGTAGACATTGCCTCCGCTTTGTCAGCATCGTGCGAACGTGCCCTGCGTTACCACGCTTTTCCGCGGAAGGAGCCGCGCGCTTGGGTGAGTGCGTGTGTGTGAGGCGCAAATCGACAGAGCGAAACGAAACGGGCGCTTGGTTCCGTTAATTCGGTGCACTACTGCTCACACTTGAACACTACACTTCGGTCTTAAGGAAGCAACAAGGAGGCATCGTTCAACCAATGTATCCTTCACATAGCGGAAACGCCTCAATTCTGGTTAGAGAACTTTGTCAGAAGGAGTCGAAAGTCTATATGGCCTGGGTTCCGACATACCGCAGGCTAACAGCATCTCTCTAAAAATCTGTCAGATGACTTGCAGTTGGCACATGCTCATGCCTGAAAAGGTTTTCGGTGTCACGCCCTCCGGTTAAGAGGGCAGCTGGCAAGAAGGAAAGTGGAAAGCATAACAGTGACATTCCACGAGGGAGGAACACTGTTACGAAAACAATTGGGCGCTGTAGCAAGTTTTGTCCGAGACCAGGATTTACAGCCATTTGAGTTTTCCGCAAAAATGTCCACAAGAAGCTCCACACACGCAGATATGCAAAATTCGTGAACACGGGACGTCGTTGGATCTAACGTCTTTACAAGCGGACTTGATGTTCTTCAAGGCTACAACTGCTCAAAAGCAGTTGAGCACTCTCAAAAGCAGTTGCAACTGCTCAAAAGGCAAGTCCGCTTGTCGAAACGTCGGCTTCAGTGACACCCCGTGTATCATCTCTTCAAGCTTTTATCTACCCCGGAACTTTTTGCCTTTTTTGGATCTACACATGCAGGTGACGTATAAGTGGCGATTCCGTCGGTACGGGAACGGTGTGCCCGAACGTCAATGCTTTGGCTTCGAACGGCTTAGCAACAACATTATAGGCCATAAGTGGAAGGATTCGCATCGATTAAACATCCTCGCAGAGACTCACTGCCTTGCTATGCTTAAAGTGCAAACTATTATTCCTCGCAAATTCAGACAAATAAAACGCAATAATTACCAAAAAGAAATGCTTACACTCGCAAGCATACGCTAGGATAGAGAAATGCTTGTGCTTCCCATGAATTCCCGTGATTGTAGAACGACCGGCAGCGCATGTTCTCCCTCTAATAATTTTGTAAGGAAGCTGTACGATTACAGCTACCTAAACTAGTTCTTGCAATTCATATCGCCTATGAGCTGTTCGAACAGCCGCGTGTCTTCCATCGACACGCACTTTGGAATCAGACATACCACATGTGGTTTGTCAATGCAATAGCTAAAATGGTATACTCAACTCAGGTTCTATTTAAATTACTCCTTCTACTATATCCCCCCCCCCCTTTGCTTTTTGTTTTTTTACAGCAGCGCTGTTCGGCTTTTTCTTATGCCGGTTCGCGTCACCAGAAACTATCATCAGGAACGGGTATGAGCCACCTAAATATCAACACAGAGAAAACTAAATACATGGTATTCCACTCTAGGAGGAAATAACTCGACTTGGCAGGATTCAACTTGGTTTTAGATACGGCACTGCTACAGCCAGTAGCCTCGTTTAAGTACTTAGGGGTCATGTTTGACTCGTACATGAATTGAAAATCGCATATAGAAAAGACATACTCCAAGCTAGCATATGGTTGTCACACGCTACTAAAAGCCCGTGAATGTTTTGGCGCATCGATTCTACGCATCCTATATTTTGCATTCGTGCACAGTCACTTGAGCTACTGTATAGCATCGTGGGGCAGTACATATAAAACCCATTTGAAATCTATTAGCCGCCTGCAAAAGAGGGCAGTCCGGATCATCACATACTCAATCAGGACGGATACTGCAAAACAACTGTTTCAACTGATGCGTGTACTTCCACTGGACTCTGTTCACGTGTCCAGTGTTGCTGATATAGTGCATGGAATAATAAAACTTGATGACCCACTCCCTATAAGCACCTTTACGTTACCCGCGCGCTGTACAAGAGCTGCAGCGAATCATTGCTTTAATTTACCGGTAGCCAGAAATGCCTACGGTCGAAGGCTCATAGAATTTCACGGCGCTCTCATATGGAATGCGATACCTACTGATGTGAAAGAGGCCAAAAATTTTTCATTGGCCATGAAGCATGCACTTCATGCGAACGTTTTAAGTAGTACGATTGAATAGGTCATTTAGTGATATTAATATTATTATGATTATTATTATTCTAGTGCTATTATTATTCTGTGCTATAAGTAGCTATGTTCTGCGCTATTATTCCTTGTATAAATCAATCATGTGTTTTTTTTTTGTTTTTAACACGAAAGTGTTTTATGCCGGGGTCCACCGAGTACATCCGTCACGGATATGACGTTGATAAAACTGACGCCAACGGGTGCGAAAGAAAAGAACCAGGAAAAAGATACCCCGCTGGGAATCGAACCCACGACGTTGCGGCCGCGACGGCAAGCGACCGACGCCCCAGCGACTAAGCTAACTCGGGAGATGTTAGGCACGGCGCGAACGCGTCTTATATCTTTCACACATTCTCTTTCGCGGCGGGCGGAGCGGGGCGGTGCCGCCGTCTGTGAGAGGTGAAAAGAAGTAATGCTTCATGATCGACACTTACTAGCGCTTACTCCGAGATTGCACGCGATATCGGAGGTCATGGTTAAAGCGTCTCGATACCAGAGTGGTAGACTGGTCGCGCTGGCGTCGCCGAGGCACCCTTGACGCAGTTACGTTCTTTGCCATGTTCTTTGCCTTTGGCTTCGTGTTAGCGTGCGTCGGCTCATCGGAGTAGTGCAGCTTCCACGTGCACCAACGGGATTTCTCCACCGCCAACTGCTTCAATTGCGGGAGCACCGACTAACAAAACTGCTGCAATATGCGTTTCAGGAAGGACGCGATTTCGACGGACGAATGTCGTGCCTTGGTGGAGCGAGAGCAGCGCCTGCGAGACAGAGGCCAGGGGACGCACGCGTTTGCGGCTCAGGCTACGAACCTCTACCTCCCGTGTTGCTGAAGCGCAGTGTGTGTTATGTATGCATGAGCACAGGCGTCGGCTACCCATTACTAGAAAGCGCACACCGTGCCGTTTCTCTCCTTAATTGACGACGCTTTGAAGAAGTGCATGGCGGGTACCAGTGTTGATTATGAGCTTGTTGATATCATCTTTACGCGAGATTCACGATTCGCTGTGTCCGAATATATGTTCACACCGTCAGCTACCACACAGTTTAATCATGATCATGGGCGTTAGTCGTCGCGATAGAGACATGCCGTCAACATGGGTGCATCCACGTCAAACGGTGCTATAGCTGCCAAACACGAATAGACGTTGTACAAGCTCTCATATATCACTACACAATAGGCACTACTTCTGTGAAGACACGTTTCACTTTCGTGTTATACCGATTCCTATGACGGAGGGATCAGCCATGTTTTTTTTAAACATTTGTATCTAGTTTGATGTCCCTTGTCGCTGTGTAACCGCTTGCGCAATTATGTAGGTATGTCACACAATTGGTCCCCCTACTAGCCAGTTAGGCTATGGTACCAAACAAGTGTTTGCGAAGTTTTACAGCGAAAGCTGTTATGAGATCATTTCAACGGCCGTTTTTGGTGGCGTAGTTGTCCGCCGCCGCTGCCGCCGCCGCCGCCGCCGCCTGTGTCCGTAACCACTATTGCTCGAAATAAGAAAAAAAACGAAATAAGAAAAAATTTCCAGGATGGAACGGGGTTCGAACCTGGGCCCCTCTGCGTGGGAGCCCAGTGTTGTACCTCTGAGCCATGCCGGTGCTTGGAACTGCCTTGCAAAAAGACGCTATACAGGCTTCATGTCCAGAAGGAACCACATTAACATATGTAATTTAGTGTGGTAGACGATTGAAATAACAACCACGCACCACACAACGCGAATTCTGTAACCAGGCGTCACACAATGCGAATTGCGCAACGAGTGGGCTGTTGGATGCCTCCAACCCACTACAAGGGGCTCTGCAATAATTCTTCATTGTCATCAGGCACAACACCAACAAAGTTCGCATAATGCCTTACATGTTTTTAGCGGTACCACGGCTCTCCGTTGAATGACGAAAAATGGCATAGTGGCTGCTTCTTTACTTCAGAGAAATTATGATTTGTAGCATAGTGGGTTCCTCGCAAGTGCACTTGCATTGGTTGCCAAGGAAGCCCATGAGCCCATCATCCATATCCTCAGGGTCTCAATAAAGTTTTTCCCCCTCTGTCTGTCTCTCTTTCTCACGTCAATGTATGTTATATTGCATGGTGGGAGCGACCCGGGCGTCACACAATGCGAATTACGTAACTGGTGAGCGTTTAAAGCTTCCAACCCATTATAAAGGGCCTGAGCCACAATTCTTCGTCGTCATCAGTCGTCACGTAACAAAGTGCACATAATGCCTTACATGTGTTGTAGCTGGAACCTCGCTTCTGCGCACAATGACGAATAATGGCGTTGTAGGTGCTTCCCAATTTCACAAATATTGTGATTTATGGCGTAGTGGGTACATTGCTAGTGTGCTTGTATTAGTAGCCCCAAGAGAGTTTACAACGGGCTCTAGAAATGCCGCTCTTCCAGCTTTCCCTGTGACTGTGCTGCGCTTTCCGCGCAGGCCTGGCTTTTTTTGTTACATGGATGTGAATGTTACAATAAAAAAAGTGGGCAATCCAAGTCGAACTTCCAATGACGCTAGTGAAGCCAAGCTCCGAAAGACACTAATTACTAATGACCGAGTCAAACCTAATTAAACCAAACTATGTATATGTGGGGCTAATTAAGACTAACTTAATTAAGTCTAGTTGTGCGTGATCGAGCCAAGCCCTCCTGATATACCCGAGTTTCATGTGGCCTAATTAAGCTAATTAAGCTGAGCCAAGGTAAGTATAACCAAATCTAATTAAGTATAGCTGGGCATGGTAACGCCTACTTAAGCTGAGCATAATTAAGTATAATTAAGTCAAAACTAATTAATTGCAATCAATGCGAGCGATCGAAGTTGAATTCCCAATGAGACTAGTGAAGCCAAGCCCAGGAAGGTACTAATTACTAATGACCAAGTCTTGTCTAATTAAGCATAATTAAGTCTAATGTGTGCTCATTAAGACTAAACATAATATGACTAACTAAGCTGTGTGTCATGGACCAAGCCCACTTGAGATACTTGAATTTCATGCAGCCTGAATATGCTAATTAAGTCTAATTAAGCTAATTAATTCTAACTGACATTGAGTCAAGCCAGGACTAGCTAGGAGACAACCAACTGCGGTGTGACTTAGCCTTGCGTCTCTAGTGCAACCTGCCCGCACTTTTCTTTTTTGAGCTTTTACCACTCCCCCTGTGTAATGCCTCTGGTTCTGAGGGGCATAACAAATGAAATAAAACGAAATAAAATAATGTATTCACCCGAATGTAAACTACTTCGAAACCGTGTAAAGATGTATCCACGTACGCTGAAAACATTTTTCAAAACCTCGAAGCAGCCTTCGCCGCAGCAACGCCATTTGTTGGAAGAAGTTCACTTTAGTGAGAGCTAATTTTCATTGTCTCGCATTATTGATCTGGGGCCTAATTCATCGCAACTTCTCTTTCGTAAGTGCATTTTCCCATTGATCAGTCTGCGTCGCTATGTCCCGCATCGTGATTGGCTGGAATATTGTCATAAGAAATTTTTTTAGCCCGAGGTGCTTTTGTGAATACAGGCCCTGAAATAATTGTGCGTAAGTTGATCCGAGAAAGTGGTTACGGCGGTAACGTAGTACATACACGCATACATACATGCATACATACATAGGCGTGCGCAGAATTCCCCATTAGGGGGGACACCCTACTAAGTCAATGTATGGGGCAGACATTGCGCCCCCCCCCCCTCTTAGGTGACTAGAAGGGTCAATGTACGCGGCAGATCTTGCGCCCCCCTCTTAGATGATTAGGGGGGGCGGCCGCCCCCTCCCTGCCCCCCTGTGTGCACGCCTATGCATACATACATACATACATACATACATACATACATACATACATACATACATACATACATACATACATACATACATACATGTGAGGCAGCTCAGACATTATTATTATTATTATTATTATTATTATTATTATTATTATTATTATTATTATTATTATTATTATTATTATTATTATTATTATTATTATTATTGGCGTAGAAAAAAAACTGAATAGCGATAACTGATTACACAAGAATACATATATCTGCTGAATGTTCGCCGTGTACGTTAAATTAAATAAATTGTAAAGCTGTTTATTTGAAGGCACTCGGCGACAATTTGCAATGGCGACAGTCATGGCGGAGCACGGACTCCCAGCACGGGCGGCGCTCTTTCAGAAAGGAGCCGAAGAGGACGACCCATTACATTTCCAAGGCTACGCTACAAAATAAATAAATAAATAAATAAATAAATAAATAAATAAATAAATAAATAAATAAATAAATAAATAAATAAATAAATAAATAAATGAGCAACCTACACCTTAACCAGACAGTTCACTTACTATCCCACTCCGCTCAAACACTCGTTGCCTTTTACTTGTCAATCCCTTCACTGCATCTTGTTGATCATGGAACGCTTTCAGAAATGAGGACCGAGGAAGAAATGCACTAACATTTGTACCGAAACAGAATACACGTATATCCATACATCAATGATAACCAAAGAAATGAGCGGAAAGAGTGTGGAAATTTCGTTTTCAATATCTTATTACAATATTCTGGACGAAACGATTATGACGACTTCAATCCTTTATGCGTATCACGACCATCAAGATGAATGCGTTCCAACTGGCTGGCTTTGCACTCTTAATGTACGTCACTCAATCAATCACTCGCTCTCCTATCTCTCGTCGGAATCACTTTACTCACTCCACTAGTTCACTCCACGAACTTTCTGAAACTAATTCATGGACATGGACGCACTTATTTTTCTTGGACTCAGGTACGCCGTACACGTAACGCTACAAGGCTACGCTACAAAATAAATAAATAAATAAATAAATAAATAAATAAATAAATAAATAAATAAATAAATAAATAAATAAATAAATAAATAAATGAGCAACCTACACCTTAACCAGACAGTTCACTTACTATCCCACTCCGCTCAAACACTCGTTGCCTTTACTTGTCAATCCCTTCACTGCATCTTGTTGATCATGGAACGCTTCAGAAATGAGGACCGAGGAAGAAATGCACTAACATTTGTACCGAAACAGAATACACGTATATCCATACATCAATGATAACCAAAGAAATAAGCGGAAAGAGTGTGGAAATTTCGTTTTCAATATCTTATTACAATATTTTGGACGAAACGATTATGACGACTTCAATCCTTTATGCGTATCACGACCATCAAGATGAATACGTTCCAACTGGCTGGCTTTGCACTCTTAATGTACGTCACTCAATCAATCACTCGCTCTCCTATCTCTCGTCGGAATCACTTTACTCACTCCACTAGTTCACTCCACGAACATTCTGAAACTAATTCATGGACATGGACGCACTTATTTTTCTTGGACTCAGGTACGCCGTACACGTAACGCTGCACGGAAATATGGTGTGCGCTGGAATCACTGCTCGCTTGTTGCTTCCGGTATTGAGCCTCTGCAGGCGCACCCCGGGTGCCTGCCCGTGTGTGTGTGCGAACGTCGGTTCAGTCAACAGGCGCGTTGGGTGCGTGCGCGTTGGAAGCGTAGTTCATAATATTTTTAACGTGTTTTTGTCGCGTTGAAGCGAGCGGATCTTTCGTAGCAGGCCGTCCTTTTCCATGGCGATGTAGCGTGACACTAACGGCAATATCAAAAAATAAAAAAAGGGGGGGGGGGGAGAGGAGAAGGTAATAACAAGAAAAAAGACGAGGAACGGTGCCATCAACGTATGATAGATACTATTGTTTTCTGGGCACGTTTGCCATGTGTTCTGGAACGTATCGCCCGGTTCATTGCCTTCTACAATGCCTTTCTTTTTTTCTGGTTCTTTACTCGGAAAGATATCTCTTGCCAAACAAGAGAATGCTGGAGTGTTTCTTGCGTTTTCACTCTAATTAAAAATTAAGTGCCCACATAACAAGTCTGATTTCTTTCTCATTTTATGAGGTCATATATTATCACGTGAACGTCGGGCGATCCCTTGTTCGTGGGTGCGAGTCACAGAGAAGCAGCAGCTACCACTACAGATACTACTGCCACCAACACCAGAACAACAACAACAACAACAACAACAACAACAACAACAATTACTACTACTACTACTACTACTACTACTACTACTACTACTACTACTACTGCTGCTGCTGCTACTACTACTACTACTACTACTACTACTACTACTACTACTACTACTACTACTACTACTACTACTACTACTACCACCACTACTACTACAACCACCGCCACCACCACCACCACTATTACTACTGGTACTACTGCTACTACTACTATTAATACTGCTACAACTAACACCACCACCACTACTACTACTACTTCTACTATATGAACAACAACAAGGCGGATAATCGTGGCGAGACTGTTCAGTAAAAGGCAAGTATACAAAACGAACTGAACTCTCCGTGTGTTAAAGTGGCCACTGACAATAACACACAATAGCAAGTGCAATTTTAGCAATAGCCTGAAAAGTAATTGCCTCGGAAACGGGCATTTTGTCTTCTTCTCGTGAAACGCTATAAAATCGCCCTACCGTACGTAGTATACGAGGCGAGACGCGAGCGAAACAATAACAGCAACATGACAAAGTAAAGCGTCGAGAATAGAGACCAACTTAAAAATTTAGAGCTCGGAGAACGCGGGAATTGTTTTACCGGAAAAAAGAAACAGAAGAAGAAGAAGCAGTCAGCGGTTTCGGCTTGAACAAGAGCAAGCAATAATGGAAAAGCTCGTAAGACGTCTGGTGACGTGAGATTGGTCGTCTATTTCCTCTTATATACGAGCCGCGTGACAGCACTCGCTCTCAAGTTGGAAAGTAGCGCACAAAGAAGAAATATTGCGGTTGCATCGCGAAGGGCAAGGCGTCCTCCATAGCTGCTGTTCTTTAGCGACAACGGAACGACGCCTATGAGAGAGAATTAATAGGGGGTAGTAAGCTTGCCCGGACTATTGAATTACATTTACTGCGTGTCCCGAAGGAGTGCTTAGGGAAGAAGAGGTTGTGTGAGAATGGTTGGGGGGGAGGGGGGGGGGTTGAAGGAGGACAGCTACGAGCACTTACAGCTTGTTGGACTTGTATAGTTTGGCTACAAAAATTTCTAGACCAAACTCTGGTGGCACTGGACACAACCAGCTACAATTCTGCAATAGTAGCTATATAAAGTGCGTCCACTACTGGTCTGGTTTTCGTTATAGTGGATTCACGATTTCTGACTGCGTTACCTATTTGCACTTTACCTCTCTAAATTTCCGACTGCTCTTAGCTTTCTACAAACGCAGCAAGGCAGTAAGCATTTGAGTATGTGTGCGTGATAATTGAACTCATGATAGCTGAACGGGAACGGCGCTGGCCCGTAGCCAGGGGAAGAGGGGGGGGGGGTGTTGCCCTAGCCCCCCGCCCCTCCTCCGAAATTCTGATGGAGGGGTTGTTTTACCGAAAATAAATGAAAATAGGTGTTTTTCTAAAATAATCAAGACCTTCAGCAAGTGGGCTCCCGCCGAAAAAAATTCCTGGCTACGGGCCTGGAACGGCGCGTGTGCTTGCTACTGTTTGGACAAACTCTGCAGTGTTTAATCTTTAGTAATGTTTGCAGGGTCACAGTAGGTAACGATATATAGCGCACGATTAAATAACGATCAGCTTCGGTACAATATATAGCAGCAATTTTTTCCCGGCTCTCTTCAAGTATAAATTGGCAATAAAGCCACTTCGTTAAAAGTGGCTTTATTCAGAGAAATTAACAACGAAAGTAATGTTACAAAAGCTCTTTTCGTGTAAAAAAGCCGCCCTCTACTCAGACATAAATGCCTGTCTGCTTCACGAACATCCTTTATAGTAAACGGGTGACGCAATGTAAAGTGGCTATAAAAGCAGATTTCTCTACCGCCGCCTTGAACTCTTTTCCCCGTGGGAGTAGTTCAGACCGTTGCGTATCGCCACGTGTCTCAGTCTAAAAAAATAATAAGAAAAGAAAAAAGGATAATGGGTCGAGCAGCGAGTTATAAGACGTACCGAAGGTGTGAATGGGAGGACTTATGTTGTAATGACGATGTGAAAGAACGACGTTCTTGCGAAGGTAAGAGCTTAGTTCTGGTGGGAAAGGAAGGCGGGAAAAAAGGGCAGTGGAAAAGAGTATTCAGCTCTGAACCCCGGCCGTGGGAATCCGTCAATACGCCGGGCTAGAGGAGAAGACGAACAGCAAAAGAACAAAAAAAAAATAAATCTCCCAAACATCAGGAAAATAGGGATGCGAAAAAAAGAAAAAACGATTCGGGAAGCCCTCCTCATTTCGCCCGAGTGCGATGAGCGCGGAGCCACTTCGGGAAACGACGCCCACATATAACGTCTTGTTCCCGATGTGGCGCCGTCAAGACTTGTTACAACGTTCGCGGTGACAGTCGCTTGTACGTCCTCCTTGTCCGAACACCTACTGTCGTTCCGGAGTTTCTATAGCTTCCTCCCGTTTTCCCCCGCACTTTATACCGTCTTTATCGCTTATCGATCAGTTCCTTTTTATTTCCGCGTCTTTCCCCCCAATTCTTCAAGCACGAGCTGCGTTACTTTCGCACTAGCATCCTTCTCTCCAATTCCCCATCCTTATGACTCCTTATTTCTTGCTTTTAAGAGGAGCTTGTTATGACTCACAAATTTCAGTGGCGGCGTCGTACGCAAAAAACCCGGCGCCGGCGAACGTACAGAAATGCGACCCTCGAAGGATCACCGGTCAGATGAGTATTTGTATGCGCCGATTTCCAATAACTGATGCTCTCTCGATTCTGCTCACTCTAATAGTAGTATCACGCGACGTACTGCTGATCGCAATTAAACCACATCGGGATCACATCTCGGAACGATGATTGGCTACCTTCTGCATCTTGCCCAAAGGAGCCAGTCTTCGCACTGGTCCCCTCTTTTTGGGCGTAATAAAGAGCACATCACCCCCAGCAATCATCATCAAACAAATTCTATCCGGATCAGGCTCTATCGCAATCAAAGGTGACCGTATGACACCGCCATAATAATAATAAAAAAAACAATATGTGTGACTGCTTTCTGAGAATCCAGACTTGCCACGTATGCTATAACGGGAGTGCTATAACGGACTTGTTTGGCGTCATCGAGGTTGTGGCAAGACGAGAGCGTTGAGAGTGAGGACTTGGAATCGGAGAGGTAAAGAAAGAAAGAAAGAAAGAAAGAAAGAAAGAAAGAAAGAAAGAAAGAAAGAAAGAAAGAAAGAAAGAAAGAAAGAAAGAAAGAAAGAAAGAAAGAAAGAAAGAAAGAAAGAAAGAAAGAAAGAAAGAAAGAAAGAAAGATGGTGCAATATAACAAAAAACGCCGACAAAGGTAAAATACAAAAAAATTAAAAAGACGACGTTTCGAAAGAAAGAAAGAAAAGTAGCACGTCAGGCACGCACACGCCAAGAATCGCTTGCCCCCCTTTTCCCTATAGGGCGAGGGCTCCAGAACTTTTTTACTTGCCTTTTGACTGCTTGCTTGCTTCGCCGTGTTCGCTATCCCGTTTCTCCCTATTTTGCCGGCACGTGTTGCTCCGAAACAGTCAGATAATCTTTACGAAATCGGATGCTTAGCGCAAAACGCGCAAGCTTTGCTGAAAGTCTCTTTTGACTCCACGTTTCCGTAGGGGGATCTTGATCCCTGTATTCACTATTTCAGGAGTAGATGTTGCTCAGTTGTCAGCTATTTTCGGAGAATAAAAAAGCGGTGCTGAACGCAAAATCTCTGTCGTAAGCGCCTTTTGACTAAGCGTAGGCAGCTGGGCTATAGTTGTTTTTGGTTATCGCTATGTAACTTGATGCTGCCGAAGAAGCTCTCGGGCGAGTAGAGAGGCACCAAGCACGCCAGTTGGTGCCTTTCTACTCGACCGAGTCACCAGAATCATGTTACACTGCCTTTCGACAGTACGTTTGCTTTGTTGCAGGACTCTTGCGCTTTTCTTTCCTACTGAGCCAGTACTTGTCGCCCCGGTATGGCGAAACAATTTTAACGAATTGGAGGTTAGCGCGGAACGCACAAACTTTTTCTTTTGACTATGGCTTTTCAGAATATTTTATGCTTCGATCACTTCTAATTCACCAGTACTGCTTGCTCCGGCATGGTCACATTAAAATTAGGGAAATATCATTTCGTTAAACGACGGTGCTTCAGGGGATAACGCTTTTTCTTGTATCCCCAGTGTCATTCGGAGTACACTCCGTTGAGGCGCTGTCAAAGTGAGCGAATGCGTAGCAGGCTTCAATACACGCGTTAACTTCTTTGTGACACAAATGAACAGAAAGTAACAACTTCCCAATAACACTCAAAACAAGGTGTAACTCAGAAGGGCCAGTCCACGTCGGTTGAAGAAGATAGAGAGAGGAGAAAAGAAAAGATTTTTCGCTGTTGCAGCTTTGTTGAAGAAACAAACACAATCTCCTCCTTTTTCTGACCTCGTTTTTTTTTCTCCTTTTCCCGCTGCCCTCTCTTTTCTGTCCCCATGAATGCTTCCAAAATTTTCTCTGTCGCAATTGTAACCTCGCTCATTCGTTGCGCATGCGCTGCTTCAGTTTATCTTTTTTTTTTCTTTTTGTGCCTTCTATTACGTTCTCTAACGCAGTCAAGGGGACACGTGGCAAAAATGACAGCCACAGACGAAAAAGGAAATAGAACGAAAGATTGAAAGCAAGGGAGAAATGAGGCCGACAGGAAGATCGACGTCGGTCCTTAGGGGACGCCGGCGAACTCGCTCCCACTACGTGACACGTCCGCGCGAAGCGAATATCTGTAGACAGCGCGCTCTTCACTTATTGCTAGCGTCAGCACGTTCGAAAAAGAAGCACGCCGTTTTTCGCTTCGGTGAATCCCTTGCCATGAACTATACATGCAGTTTTCTTTTTCTAAGGCAATAGGACGTGGCATATATTTTATCTATCTATAATAATTATCATCTTGGCCCTTATCTGCACAAAACAAGAAAGCGAAGGTGATATATTTGCCATAGACCTTGCCCTTAGAACTATATATGAAATTTTTCTCACGCACTTGGACATAGCCTATACATGTGGCTTTTTTTTTTGTTTCTTTTTCTATAAGAGCCACGTGCAGTGTAAGTGAAACGGAGAAAAACGCGTTTTTTTTTTTTTGCTACTGTCAATATGGTCGGGCCTGCTCCCACAATATTTTGCCACTATGTTCCTGTCTCGTAAATACCTCAAATCTATATTGCGGCTAAAATCTAAACAATCCACTATCGTTGGTATTCAGGAGTAAAACTTGTATTTGGCTCTTATAGGTTGGAGCATTTCATTTGGGCTTGAATTAGCTCGTAAATGAAGTCTAAAACGATTCGAATGTACGGTATAGCAATATTTTGCGATACAATTAACACCATCCTTGTGCTTCCGTCGGTGCCGTCTTTCGTCGCATGGGCGGAATGGCGATGACTAGACTTGAAGAGCGAGTGGTCCTTCCTGGCAAAAGGCGCACTATTCTGGACTGTTGGCAGCGTTTTCTTGTTCATGAGATCTATTGAAGGCCTTAATTGAAAAGTGCTCCAGCTCTTCTTCTTTTGAGCTCGTTTTATGTCGTGCCGTTTCGGATCACTTCTTCTTCAAGAAATAGATCGGTGCCTGATGTCTTCATTTCATATGCCTTTTATTTCAAGTATACCGTCTTGGAGCGAAGGGAGGACATGATACTGTAGCGCTAAACTCGAAAAGAAACACTAAGAGGTAAAAAAAAGAAGGAAAGTCGGCCTCTTACTCTTTATATTCGAGTTCTGCCCCGCAGCATCATGGCCTTCAGTAAGTGCCAACTCGCCCTAGAAAAACTAATTATGGAACGTAAACACGATAGCAGAGCAACTAGGACACAAATGAAACAGATTGGATGAGACCATGTTGGTTTTATTGGTCCCGATTGTTGACGCGTCGCTGATTTAATTAATGTGGTTCAGTTTGATTGAAACAGACGCTGGATATGGCTCATTTTTTTTTTATTAGAAACTGCCTTTTTGAGTTCACGTTACAATCAGGAATTGCCCCATTTTGGTTCCAACTGTTTCAGAAGCGGAAGATACGAGTACTTAGGCACGCTTTACGTTCCCGCGAAATTTAGCCCAGTCTCGTTTCCGGCATTTGGCTCTTTTGAAAAAGAAAACGCCACATATTATCTATTTATTATAACGCTGATCATCTTGGCCCTTATCTTCACGCAAAGAAGAAACAAAAAAGAAAGGAAGCCTCTTATCCTGGTATTGATAGTCAGAGCAGACGCCAGCCAACCGTTATCGCGGTCATTTCATAAGAAAAAGCGAACCAAGCAACAGTAAACAGACGGTAGGTTTCGCGAATTCAGCCCCTTATTCGTAATTCTAGCGCAAGTTGTGACGTCCATCGCTGCTATAAAACATAGCAAACATTACTAGTTTGTCTCGATATTTTTTAACAGCAAAGCTGTTTAAGCTAGCCGTAGTGCACTGCCTATCAGAAAACTATTATCATCATGAACGGGTATGTGCCACAGAATTTGGGCAGATCACACTACTGACCGCTATGGCGTAGCCTGTAATAACCCTGAGAACAAGTACAAAGAAAGAAAAAAGAAAAGAAAGAAAGAAAGAAGAAAGAAAAGAAAAGAAGGAAAGAAAGAAAGAAAGAAAGAAAGAAAGAAAGAAAGAAAGAAAGAAAGAAAGAAAGAAAGAAAGAAAGAAAGAAAGAAAGAAAGAAAGAAAGAAAGAAAGAAAGAAAGAAAGAAAGAAAGAAAGAGAGAGAGAGACGGAAAAAAATATAAAGAACCATAAAAACCCTTCACGAGGTGGTATTCGAACCCGCGTACTCTCGATGCGTAGACGAGAGTCCTAACCACACGGCTATCCAGGCACTCTAGCAGAGCAGAGCATAGCCTTGTATCGTATAGTATAGCAAAGGGGTGGGAAAGGGAAGTGAGGGGGAGAAGGAGAGATGAGATGGTGAGGAGGAGAAGATCCCACTACACACCACTGGTTCACTAAAAGAGAGAGAGAGAGAGAGAGAGAAATATATAGAATGAAAGAAAGAGAGAAAAACAGAGAGAAATAATGGGAATAAAGACATAAAAAGAAAGAAAGACTTGGCACGACTAGTGCGAAGCTGCCATATCAGGGGCCCCGCCACGGTGGTCTAATGCTTAAGGCGCTCGACTGCTGACCCGAAGGTCCCGGGATCGAATACCGGCCGCGGCGGCTGCATTTTTGGTGGAGGCGAAAATGTTTGAGGCCCTTGTACTTAGATTTAAGTGCACGTTAAAAAACCCAAGTGGTCGAAATTTCCGGAGCCCTCCACTACGGCGTCTCTCATGATCGTATCGCGGTTTGGGACGTTAAACCACAGATATTATTGTTATTGCCATACTAGGAAACGCGAAATGCAACGGTGCTGCGAGAAGAGCCTGAAGCGATGGAAGCCCTACGCCAACGACGACGTGCCCGTAATATCGGGGAAACGATGAAATGTGGCAACGTGAATTGACAAGTGACCTCGATAAAATATCACATAGCCTTATCGGAAATGGCTGATCGACGAGAGCCCACGATCATGAGAGCGAGAGCATCAGTTATCGGAAAACGGCGCGTACAAATACGCGTGTAAGCGGCGAACCTTCGAGGGCCGCATTTCTGTACGCTCGTCGGCGACAAGTTTTTCACGCACGAGGCCGTCACAGAAATGAGTTATGAAAACTTCGCTTGAGGCACTATCTAGTGAGGGACGCTAGCGACATGACGGTGAATTCGACGGCTGTACTGCTTAGAAGAAGAACTGAGCGTTGGGCGAGTTGGTATTGCATTCCGGATTGTATTTTGCGCTCGTCTCGTGGTTCTTCCCTTCGTGTTCGTGTTTTTCGCGCAAAATGCAATCCGGAGGGCTGTACTGCATTTGCGAATGAATGGCCTAACGGTGAACAAAATTTTGAGAGTGTTCGCGCATGTTTTCCGGCTGTGGGAGCGAATAAGGAAATGGGTAAATTTCGTGCCGAACCGAAAGGATTAGCATATATCGCGAGAACGCACGCGAAGTCAGAGCGGCGAGGCTCAGGCGGATTAGCTTCACGGCAGCGAAATGAGAGTGGCCTTCGATCGAGCGCACGCCACGTGGCACACGCGCGGAGGCGTGAGCTTTTTCGAGCCAACCGAGGCAGCCATGAATGCACCGCTCCAGTTAAAAAAAAAACAAAACAAAAACGGACAAGGCCCCTTATGCGTTCGCCTAAGACGACTCGAAGGCGAAAGGCATCTTGTTTTTCTTCTCACTCGATATATTGGTTCTCCCATGCCATCCTAGAAAGCTTTCTGCCCATAGGCGTGCGCACGGGGGCGGGGGGGGGGGGGGCGCCCCCCGTTAGTCACCTAAGAGGGGGGGGGGGCGATGTCGGCCCCATACTTTGACTTAATAGGGAGGGGGGAGGCGCTGCGATGAACCTCCATCCCCTACCCCCCTGATGGGGAACCCTGCGCACGCATATGTTTCTACCCCTACCGTGGTTTTGGACTGGCTCCAGGATCGGAGGCATTGCAAGCTTTCTGCATCTCACCTTGTTTTGCACTGCCTCCGTGATCGGCCCACCTTTTACCAAGCGACGGTGGCATGAGATGAGGTCATCAAGTGACGTCACAGTGACGTCATGATGCCGTTATCACGCGGTGATGATTTTTTTAGCATGACTCACGTTGACACCGACGCCGACGGTCAATTTTCGCGTTTCATGAGACATCTAAGGCTTTCGCCTTAAAAAAAAACAAAAAAAAAACAGCGGGTTCGCTTTTTGTGTACGTTTTTACGGACACGTATAATACGTTTCCGCAACGTTGTTAAAGGGGAACTGCAACACTTTTTCAGTGTGTTCAGAAAACGCTGCCGATCGGTGGTCGATGGTCCTCAGAACACGCGAGCCAATCATTATAGCGCAGCACGCAGCCTCGAATTTACAATTAACTCTCAAAGTCAGCTAGAAATCGTTCCCTCTTCTTTCTACAAATGATTCCATATATCCAAATGACCGCGCCATGTAACCAAATTCACGGCCATTGGCGGATTTGAGCATCGCGTTCTGCATAGTTACCGCTGTCGCCGTGGGAGGCCACCACATGCCCGCGCGCGCGCGCTCGCGGTGACACTGAAAGTAAGCCGCGCGTTCGACGAAAAAAAAAAAAAGAGAGAGAGAAAGTGCTCAAGGTCATGACGTGCGCGTGGCGTAACTTCTTTCTCCCGTGCCAACACTCCCTGCTTAGATTCCTGCACGCTCGTCGGGACGAGAGAAGAACGAAAGCAATTACAGCGTGCGACAAATATCCGTAACTCCGCTCGTATCTTGACGGATTATAAAAATTTTTGCGGTGGTCGATTCGTGAGGCGACAAACTCTTTTAATGAAGCCATTCGATGGTTACTTGGAAAAGTGCTGCAGGGCCCCCTTAAAAGGTAGGAGGCCTATACTGTTGTATTGTCCCGAACAGAAGACGAAGAGGAGCGGTAGCGACAAGAGAAGACGAAGAAGATCGAATGTCGAGATAAAGCAGTTAATTGAGAAAAGCTGCATGGAAAAAATTACTTTTCAACCAGTGCCCTCGTAACTGGAGTGATTATAAATATGCGGCCGCTGTGTTTAAGAGAACAGTAGCCAATGCGAAGGACAGATATGAGAGTGAGCGGTTAGAGTTTCTTTCAAAGACTGCCAATAGAAAAACATTATTTCGCTTCCTGAGAACCAAGAAAGTTCTTCCTGAACTGAAAAACATGGAATCTGTTGTATCAACGCCAAGTGAACTGAAGAATTTTCTCGAAGATATAGCTAAGGGATTAGAAAATCGCTTTACGACTGTTTATTATATCCCTCCCAATCTCCTGATCGGGGAGAGGATTTTGAAGAGGTCACAGTTGCAGAACTAGCAAACGTAATAAGAACGCTGCCTAATTCCGCGCCAGGTCCAGATGGCATGACCACGTCGGTTATAAAAAAATTACATAAAATTCACCCCGTTGGACTGCTCGAAATTGTTAATCACTCAATCAGAAATTCATGGATTCCACCAGATTGGAGAGTTGCGAAAGTAATTCCATTATTGAAAAAGCAAGGCGCTGGATTTACCTTAGATAATATCAGGCCTATATCTCTCACATCGAATCTAGTAAAACTCATCGAAAGAATCTTACACATTCGGATAGATAATTGGTTGAATGACAACATGATCTTGAGCCCATGCCAAATTGGATTCAGGCGTGGCTGCTCCATTTGGTGTGCGCACGTCGACCTAGAAAGTAGAATACAACTTGCTCGATATGAGAAACAATATTGCGCTTTAGTAACATTAGATATAACAAAAGCTTACGACAGTGTGGAGCATGTGAAACTTATACATTCACTCCAGAACTTAGGTCTGCCACAATACTTTGTAGCGTGGATCTATGCATTCTTAAGTGATAGAGAATTTTATTGCTCGCAATCCGGTGTGGATTCTTCAAAATATAAACAAACGAGAGGTCTCCCACAAGGGTCTGTATTGTCACCGCTATTATTTAATATTCTGCTATGTACCATTCCCATACAACAGGATGTACAGGTATACGTGTATGCTGATGACATCGCATTTTTTGCTACATCAGCAGACATTCACACACTATACCAAATTCTGCAGACATATATGAACAGACTGGATACATGGCTAGAGGCCATTAACTTATCACTCAATATCAATAAAAGTGCAATTGTAGTGTTCACACAAAGTGCTCCAGTGCAAATTTCTTTACTTTACCAACAAGACATCATACCCCAGGTAGAGGCAGTTAGGTATTTAGGGGTAACCTACACCGAAAAACTTAACTGGAGTCCCCATATAGAAAACATGGCTGTTAAGGGAGCACGCGCAGCAGGAATGCTACGCAGGCTCAGCAACAAACGCGCAGGTTTACGCAGAGATGTGCTTCTTATGATTTATTGTATGTACATTCGACCGATATTAGAATTCGGCTGCGTTTTGTTTTCTGGTGCTCCAGCCTACAAAGTTCGACCACTGGTTCTTTTAGAACGTGAATCATTACGATTATGCCTTGGGCTTCCTAAATTTGTCGCAAACAATATTTTATACGAAGAATCACGACTGCCCTCTCTTATCAAAAGGTTTCATATTCTAACAGTACGAACATTCTTAAAAATTTATGCGTGTCCACAGAGGAGGTCACAGTATGTTTTCATTAATCAGCCGGCCTCATTCTTTAACCGCCAATGGTCTAGATTACGCTGCCCCCAAGTCATTTTTACACAAAGACTTTTGGACCCATTAAAAGTTCACCTCTATGAAGTACTTATACTCAGCACTGTAGAAATGATTAGAATTGAATTTGACGACATATATCCACAGAATGCTAAACAGTTACCATATCAATATCTAAACGGCATTTTGGAAGATCATTTGGCCAATCTGGAAACAAACATTGTGATAGCGACTGATGCTTCCGTTTGCGAAGAAAAGGCAGGGGTGGGAATCGCATCATTCTCTCTAGATTGGTCTTTCTCAATCCGGTTACCTGACTATACACCTATTTTCCAGGTTGAATTGCTGGCTGTAAATTGTCTGGCTGAATTGCTGGCGTAAATTGCCTCAGTGCCTGTCGGAAGTGGTTATTCTAACTGACTGCCTCTCTGTCTGTTCTTCACCAAATTTGGTGCTCTTCACCAAGAGCACCAAATTTGTCAAGTACCTTAGAGACATTCTATTCGCTAATTCCAAGACACTTACGGCTTATCCGTTTAGTGTGGGTACCTGGCCACAAAGGTTTGATACTCAATGAATATGCGGATTCACTTGCAGTATCATCCCACGATGGCCCTGTTATGTCTATTTTGCCGACGTCGGCATATGTCACTGCAGCGAGATTTGAAAAGCTTACAAGGTCCAATCACTTCGAAAAATCTCCTTTGTTTTCATCAGACTTCCCGCAACTGAAGCTTCCTTGGAAGAGCAGATGGTGTTCCTCTAGAAAGGAAGAAATCTCAGTTACAAGGTTACGATGTCGAGTACCCCCACTGAACTTTTACCTTCACAGGTCTGGTCTGGCACAGTCACCTTTATGCCTTCACTGCATGGAGAGTGAATCTCTGGATCACTTCTTTTTGACGTGCCGCAGGTTTAAAATCCAAAGGAAAAGACTACTAGAAGATCCCCTTCGAAAGATGGGATTAAATTTGTCACTTCTGGTGGTTCTTTCATTTGGTGCTACCGTACTTGGTTTTAGCCACAGGAGTGTTTTCGACGCTGTATGCAATTTCCTACGAGAGACCAAAAAGATTTGAATGTTAAGTGTAACATACCTCAGTTTATTTTTAGAGCGTTTCTTTCTCTAATCACAGTTGTATATATAGGTATTTTTGGCCGTTTTTCTTTCGTTTCGTTTTTCCCCTTTAAGCTTTATGAAGTTGTACTGGTTATGTGTAACGCATAAAATATTAATTTTTAAAACCGTTTCCTTCAAAAAGCGAATCCAATCTTTGAGAAAGGCACCGTCCGATTCATGGCCTATCCCCCTAAGTGGGTTGTGCCAAGTGTCTGAGGAACAACAACAACAACAACAACAACAACAGCAACAGTTAACCAGTCTCGGATCTCTATTTTATATTTGGCGCAGCCCGACAGGATGTGGATAGAAGTAAGAGTTGTTACTACTGCTGCGGGACAACCGTACGTCACGTCCTACAAAGCTGAACACGAGCAACAAGTCGAACTCCAGGAGTCAGCGACGTCACCAAGCCTGCTACAGTTCATCGCAAGCAAGGCGAATATCAGCGAGGCGGACCTCATCAGCCGAGGTACGTGGAAAATCAATATCAAGATGTCCGACTATGAAAAGCACTTCAGGCAGCTAACCCGTAACGAGCCGTTTTCAACTGGGCACAAGCCAGCACATTGCGGTGCTTATGGAGCAGATGTTGCAAGTGCAGGCATTACAAACTGAGCAACATGGACAATTACTTGCTGTGCTAACGGAGACACTACGAGCTAACACCGGTCCCAAAAATGATTTAGTCAAGCCGGACATGTTCGATAGGGCGTCCTCGTCAGCAACTACTTGGCTAAAATTCTTCGAGTACGCTTGTGAGAAGAATAGGTGGACGACGTCACAAGATAAAGTGCAGAATATGAGGTTGTTCCTCATTCACAATGCCAAGAAGTGGTACGAGCTCCGAATATTAGACCATCAAGACGATTCCTGGGATCAGTGGACAGCAAGTTTCATCTCGGCTTTTGACCAAAACCCTGTCGACCGGTGGGACAGGGCTATATTTTTCAAGCAACGTTCAGGATCACCTATTGATTACTTCTATGAGAAGAGACGGCTATTGCAGTTAGCAGACCCTGAGCTGCCTGAATCATCCATTGTGCCTTTAGTCATTCATGGTATGACGAAGGAATGTCAAAAGCAAGTGCAAATAAGATCGCCCAAGACTGTTGAAGAATTATTGGGATGTCTTAAGGACGTTTACCATGAGACGTCTGGGCACGCTGCACAGCATAACTGGACTCATTCAGTGAGAGTTCCTGCAGATAATGCAGCGCCAGCAGTGACAACAGCCCCAAGAAGTACCGCTTCATACTATCGGCCTAGCAACGGAGACCCCCAGGAGACAAAAAACTAATAAACGTGGGTGTACAGCCCCACCCGTGTAACCAAAATGAGGCTGTCTACTTGATTCAGTCAAATGTTTTACAAACTGCACTGATTATAAATGGAAGAAAAGTAAATGCATTAGTTGACACAGGAGCTTCAGTAAGCCTGATCAATGAAATCATGGTGAAGCCAGAGGAGATGCGACGAGGTAAAATGGTTACAGTTACGAGCTATGATGGATCATCTCGTACACTGCATACCTGGACTAGAGCTAATGTACATTTGGCTGGGGAAGACTTCACGATAGAAGCACTGGTCATGCGTGATGTCGCATTTTCGTTTATACTGTCAAGACCCGACATGAAGAAGCTAAGAATGAACATTTCTTGGAAAGATGAAGTCACTCTAGATTCCATGGTTTCATCTATCCAGACACCGACGCAGATGAGAACTGTCAAGTGCGCTCGTGATGTATGGACAGTTTTTCCGGAGCTTGTATGCTTGGACACATATCCACCTGCAGCTTTCGTACCCGAAGTACCTTTCGAACTTCGTGACACGACTATTGTGCGAAAAAGAGCCTATAGGATATCCCATGAAAAGAAGACATGGCTGAAGCAAGAACTGCAACAAATGCTAAACGCTGGAATCATAAGGCCATCGACGTCACCGTTTGCGTCGCCTATAACTATTGTTCCTAAAGAAGATGGTTCAATGCGACTCTGTACCGATTACCGGCAAATCAACGCCCAAACAGAGCTATATCCATACCCTATGCCCTTTGTTGACGACATCATTAACGACACCGGAGGCTGCAAATGGTTCTCCCGAATCGACTTGTGCAAAGGTTGCTGGCAGGTACCTCTCCAGGAAGAATCGAAGAAGTACACGGCATTTATAACGCCATTTGATGTATACGAATACAACCGCCTGCCATTCGGTTGGAAGAATTCAGGAGCTTGGTTTCAGCGCATGATGAAAACTGTACTTAAAGAGTTCATAGGAGACTTCTGCAATGTTTATGTCGATGATGTCATCATTTATTCTCGTACGGAGGAAGAGCATTGTTCCCACTTGTCTCAGGTACTAGAGGCACTGAGCAATTCACACCTGAAAATAAATAAGAAGAAAAGTGAATTCTTCCAGAGAAAAGTGGTGTTTCTCGGCAGAGTCCTCGACGGCTTCACAAAGACCACAAAGGAACAGTCCGTCCAACGCATCAAGGAGATGCAGAAACCCTGCGATGTCCACTCACTGCGCGTCTTCCTAGGGCTAGCCGGACATTTTAGGGCATTCATCAAAGATTTTGCGGGAATATCCAGGTGCCTTACAAGACTAACTCAAAAGGAAGTCCCTTTCGTATGGAGCGATGAGTGCGAACGTGCATATCAAGAACTGGTGCGTGCCATATCTTCAGACCCAATCCTCATATTACCCGATTTCACCAAACCATTCGAGCTCTGCACCGATGCGTCCAATTACGGAGCAGGAGCAGTGTTATACCAAAGAGACATAACCCAACACAGAAGCCACCAGTTGAAGGTCATCGATTATTATTCCTACACCTTTTCAAGAGCTGAAGTAAACTACACGACCACGGAAAAGGAGGCCTTAGCAGTAGTGCTGGCGTTGCGGTACTTCAGAAGTTATTTGGAAGGCCGTCACTTTAAACTTTTCACAGACAATCAAGCATTGACGTACCTTCTGAGCCTTACACAACCGAAGGGCAGAGTAGCAAGGTGGATCAGCGAAATTCAGCAGTTCACGTTTGATGTCAGCCACAGACCAGGTGACAAACTACCTGACGCGGACGCCTTATCAAGATTGCACATAGTGCAAACGAATGACTATCAAGAGGCGCACATTGCAAGTCTATGGGAAGGCACCGAAGATTTAGAACTGATGAACGGAAAGTTTGTTGTGCCTCAGAGCTGCATATCAAAAATATTGAGGCTCTATCACGACAGTCCACATTCAGGTGGTCATGACGGCTTTTGGCGGACGTACTGGAAAATTCGGAAACGTTTTGCTTGGAAGAACATGAAGGCCGATGTAGAAAATTACGTAAGAACCTGTCACCAATGCCAACGATGAAAGCGAAGTTCCGCCCCAAAGGAACCCAGATGGTGATTCCTTCATATTCAGATGTGCATTCGAAGTTGTCCACCTAGATTTTGCTGAGCTCAAAAAGAAAGGGGAGGGTGTACGCCGAACTCAGTCCTTTCTAGTGGCTGTTGACCAGTGCACACGTATGGCTGCGGCAAAAACCCGGAAGAGAAGATGCGAACAGTTTCATTTCATTATTGGAAAGCAGGCATTTAGGCACACCAAGGTAATTGTATCTGATAATGGACCTGCATTCCGCAGTGAGAGGCTCCGACGGTGGGCAGAGGAAAAAGGTATCACCTTAAGATTCGCTACACCGTACCAACCCCGAAAGAAATGCTCTCGCGGAGCGCCTCATCCGTGACTTGAAGACTTTTATTTTCCATATACGAGACTTCCGGGAGGATGGAAGTGGCCCTTCTGAGGCTGGACTT
>NC_051179.1:20490733-20588065 GCF_013339695.2 Rhipicephalus sanguineus
TCAAGAATAGATCGGTGCCCAATATCTTCATTTCATATGCCTTTTATTTCAAATATACCGTCTGGAGCGAAAGAAGGACATGATACGTAGCGCTAAACTCGAAAAGAAACACTAAGAGCAAAAAGAAGAAGAAAGTCGGCCTCTTTATCTTATATTCGAGTAATGCCCTACAACATCATGGCCTTCAGTAAGTGGCAAATCGCCCTAGAAAAACTAATTGTGGAACGTAAACACGATAGCAGAGCAACTAGGACACAAATTAAACAGATTGGATGGAGACCTTGTTGGTTTTATTGGTCCCGATGGTTGACGCGTCGCTGATTTAATTAATGTGGTTCAGTTTGATTGAAACAGACGCAGGATATGGCTCATTTTTTTTATTACAAACTGCCTTTTTGAGTTCACGTTACAATCAGGAATTGCCCCATTTGGTTCCAACTGTTTCAGAAGCTGAAGATACGAGTACTTAGGCGCGCTTTACGTTCCCGCGAAATTTAGCCCAGTCTCGTTTCCGGCATTTGGCTTTTAAAGACGATAGTCTTTCTTGGGGAACTTAAACGCAGAAATTTTGGTCTGTCTTTCTGTTTGTCGGCACGTCCCTCGATTCAGCCACTCGGCCAAAGTTGAACCACTTGCCCAAGGGCCAGCCATCGTGAACGGCTGACTAGGTTCATACTTGTGTACATTGTTGATCAAAAAGCAAACATTACGCATATCTGAGGCGCAACATCACTAGGTATGTATTAGGCGGTGTGTTCCTTTAACAGAAAATACATAGATACGCAATTTTAAAGACCTTGATGGTATGCGTTTAACGTTGAGACAGTAACGCGTTTATTAAAGATTGCCACAGCTGAAGCGATCAGCGGTCCAAGCCGAGCAAGCGCGAGCGCCAACAACAACCGTCTTCGTCTTCTTCTTTCGCAGGCGTTCTTGTCTGCGCCCTACCATGTTACAAAACACTCCCCCGCGGAAAAGGAGCCATCCTGGCGACCTAAGGAACAGGTACAACTGGTGGGTCATAATGCGGCTTCAGTCGATCGACGTGAACAGTCTCGCGGCCGCGACGACGGCGGTCCGTTGATGATTGAACAGGCTCAATCGTATAGTTAACTGGGGATGCTTGACGTAGGACGCGGTAGGAGACTTCGTACTTAGGCAGTAGCTTTGTGGAAAGGCCAGGAGCGGAGGAGGGAACGCGAAGCTGCACCAACGTTCCAGGCGAATACGACTGAGGAGGCAGGTTTTCGTCGTGACGGTCCTTCTGGCCCTACTCGCCCTACAATGTTACAACCCTAGTTTCTTAAGGTGCGCTGAAAATGCGACTGCGCTCAAACTGGTCTTCCTCCGTGCCCTCTGCACAAGCTCATGTTGTGTTTCGGTTTCGGTTCAGTATTGCATTGTACGAATGACAGGGGGCGCCGCTCTGGCATTCCTGTTTTACCCAGGCGACGTGTAAGTAAGAGAGTTTGTGGAGAGTACTCGTTAAGTGCGGACGTTTCTTCTCCTTCGGCGCATCGCGCCAAACAGCGTGTTCGGGCTGGCCGGCGTCCCCACCGGTCGCGTTGGTCACCGCCGGTCTTCGCCTGCCGCAGCGCCGGGACTACCAGCCCGCAACACAGCACTCGTGTTTCCCGACGTATTGCCAGATGGCGTCCATATCTCACGCAGTGCCTCTTCTATCGTCTTTAGACGACATTTGCAGCGAAGCACGCAGATACGCGGCCAATTTTTTTGAAAAAGAAAACGCCACATATTATCTATTTATTATAACGCTGATCATCTTGGCCCTTATCTTCACGCAAAGAAGAAACAAAAAAGAAAGGAAGCCTCTTACCCTGGTATTGATAGTCAGAGCAGACGCCAGCCAACCGTTATCGCGGTCATTTCATAAGAAAAAGCTAACCAAGCAACGGTAAACAGACGACAGGTTTCGCGAATTGAGCCCCTTATTCGTAATTCTAGCGCAAGTTGTGACGTCCACCGCTCCTATAAAACATAGCAAACATTACTAGTTTGTCTCGATATTTTTTTAACAGCAAAGCTGTTTAAGCTAGCCGTAGTGCACTGCCTATCAGAAAACTATTATCATCATGAACGGGTATGTGCCACAGAATTTGAGCAGATCCCGGTACTGACCGCTATGGCGTAGCCTGTAATAACCCTGAGAACAAGTACAAAGAAAGAAAGAAAGAAAGCAAGAAAGAAAGCAAGAAAGCAAGAAAGAAAGAAAGCAAGAAAGCAAGAAAGAAAGAAAGAAAGAGACGGGAAAAAAATATAAAGAACCATAAAAATTTTCACGAGGTGGTATTCGAACCCGCGTACTCTCGATGCGTAGACGAGAGTCCTAACCATACGGCTATCCAGGCACTCTAGCAGAGCAGAGCATAGCCTTGTCTGGTATATTATAGCAAGGGAGTGGGAAAGGGAAGTGAGGGGGAGAAGGAGAGATGCGATGGTGAGGAGGAGAAAATGCCCACTACTCACGACTGGTTCACTAAGAGAGAGAGAAATATATAGAATGAAAGAAAGAGAGAAAAATAGAGAGAAATAATGCGAATAAAGACATAAAAAGATAGACTTGGCACGACTAGTGCGAAGCTGCCATACTAGGGGCCCCGCCACGCTGGCCTAGTGGTTATGGCGCTCGACTGATGACCCGAAGGTCGCGGGATCGAATACCGGCGCGGCGGCTGCATTTTCGGTGGAGGCGAAAATTCTGGAGGCCCGTGTACTTAGATTTAGGTGCACGTTAAATAACCCCAAGTGGTAGAAATTTCCGGAGCCCTTCACTACGGCGTCTCTCATAATCATATCGTGGCTTTGTGACGTTAAACTCCAGATATTATTATTATATTGTCATACTAGGAACGGGAAATGCAACGGCGGCTGCGAGAAGATCCTGAAGCGATGGAAGCCCTAAGCCAACGACGATGTGCCCGTAATATCGGGGAACAATGAAATGTGGCAACGTGAATTCATGAGTGACCTCGATAAAATATCACATAGCCTTTTCGGAAAGGGCTGATCGACGAAGAGCCCACGATCGTGAGAGCGAGAGCATCAATTATCGGACAACGGCGCGTACAAATACGCGTGTAAGCGGCAAACATTCGAGGGCCGCATTTCTGTACGCTCGTCGGCGACAAGTTTTTCACGCACGAGGCCGTCACAGAAATGAGTTATGAAAACTTCGCTTGAGGCACTATCTAGTGAGGGACGCTAGCGACGTGACGGTGAATTCGACGGCTGTACTGCTGAGAAGAACTGAACGTTGGGCGAGTTGGTATTGCATTCCGGATTGTATTTTGCGCTCTTCTCGTGGTCCTTCCCTTCGTGTTTTTCGCGCAAAATGCAATCCGGAGGGCTCTACTGCATTTGCGAATGAATGGCCTAACGGTGAACAAAATTTTGAGAGTGTTCGCGCATGTTTTCCGGCTGTGGGAGCGAATAAGGAAATGGGTAAATTTCGTGCCGAACCGGAAGGATTAGCATATATCGCGAGAACGCGCGCGAAGTTAGAGCGGCGAGGCTCAGGCGGATTAGCTTCACGGCAGCGAAATGAGAGTGGCCTTCGATCGAGCGCACGCCACGTGGCAGACGCGCGGAGGCGTGAGCTTTTTCGAGCCAACCGAGGCAGCCATGAATGCACCGCTCCAGTTAAAAAACAAAAAAAAAACGGACAAGGCCCCTTATGCGTTCGCCTAAGACGACTCGAAGGCGAAAGCCATCTTGTTTTTCTTCTCACTCGATATATTGGTTCTCCCCTGCCATCCTAGAAAGCTTTCTGCCCATAGGCGTGCGCACAGGGGCGGGGGGGGGGGGGCGCCCCCGTTAGTCACATAAGAGGGGGGGGGGCGATGTCGGCCCCATACTTTGACTTAATAGGGAGAGGGGGAGGCGCTGCGATGAACCTCCATCCCCTCCCCCCCTGATGGGGAACCCTGCGCACGCATATGTTTCTACCCCTAACGTGGTTTTGCACTGGCTCCAGGATCGGAGGCATTGCAAGCTTTCTGCATCTCACCTTGTTTTGCACTGCCTCCGTGATCGGCCCACCTTTTACCAAGCGACGGTGGCATGAGATGACGTCATGATGCCGTTATCGCGCGGTGATGATTTTTTTCGCATGACTCACGTTGACACCGACGCCGACGGTCAATTTTCGCGTTTCATGAAACATCTAAGGCTTTCGCCTTAAAAAAAAAAACAGCGGGTTCGCTTTTTGTGTACGTTTTTACGGACACGTATAATACGTTTCCGCAACGTTGTTAAAGAGGAACTGCAACACTTTTTCAGTGTGTTCAGAAAACGCTGCCGATCGGTGGTCGATGGTCCTCAGAACACGCGAGCCAATCATTATAGCGCAGCACGCAGCCTCGAATTTACAACTAACTCTCAAAGTCAGCTAGAAAGCGTTCCCTCTTCTTTCTACAAATGATTCCATATATACAAATGACCGCGCCATGTAACCAAGTTCACGGCCATTGGCAGACTTGAGCATCGTGTTCTGCATAGTTACCGCTGTCGCCGTGGGAGGCCACCACATGCCCGCGCGCGCGCTCGCGGTCACACTGAAAGTAAGCCGCGCGTTCAACGAAAAAAAAAGAAAGAGAGAGAAAGTGCTCAAGGTCATGACGCGCGCGTGGCGTAACTTCTTTCTCCCGTGCCAACACTCCCTGCTTAGATTCCAGCGCGCTCGTCGGGACGACAGAAGAACGAAAGCAGTTACAGCGTGCGGCAAATCTCCGTAACTCCGCTCGTATCTTGACGGATTCTAAAAATTTTTGCGGCGGTCGATTCGTGAGGCGACAAACTCATTTATTCAAGCCATTCGATGGTTAACTTAGAAAAGTGTTACAGGGCCCCTTAAACGGTAGGAGGCCTAATATACATATTAGGACATTAGTACATAAGTTGTGCACGTACGCGTATGTAGATTGAGTAAAGCTATTGTATACGTCGCATATACCGTACAGTCGGCGCCATAAGTCTAGATACCATTTGGTGTGAGAAAACTTTGAATTTCTGAGCGATTTGTGACTGTATATTCGGTCGAACTGAACAGTGTGTTCGCGCGTTTTCGAACAGAGCGGAAATCTAAATTCAAGACTATCTACCGAAGCAGCGGAAATATTCAGGGGCCGAATTCACAAAACTTCTCTTTTGTAACAGCGTTCTCCCATTGGTCATCCGGCTTCGCTAATCATATGTCCCGCATTGTGATCTTCTAAAATATTTCCCTACGAAAATTTTTAGCCTGAGACGTTTTTCTAAATACGGGCCCAGCTTTTTCTTGTGTCTCGCGGCATCTAAACATTAGACGCTGACTGTACGTATGTACATAAATTGTTCGTATGCACGTTGTTCTTCAATATTTTTTTTTATTTGTTTGTTTATTTATCCATATATTTATTTATTTATACCCTCATGGCTTACAAGAAGCATTATAGAGGGGAGAGGCTAAGTACATCATATACACAAAAATATGTATATTGCAAAAAAAAAAAAAAAAAAAAAACGGAAAGGTAAAATTGGCAGATCCCACACCTTGTGGGAATCGGTTTCATGCGAAGCAATCAGCGAGTAGTTGTCTATGCTGCATTTTATGGATTTCAGCCAAGCGTTACGAGGTGGATTGACGTGTTTTTGTAAGCGCAGTAGTTGTGCGCACATCGTGGCTTTACGAGGCACGTCGACTACACTGGCGTTTAAAGGGTAACTGACGCACTGACCTAACGTCAGCGCTCACTTTCTAGCACAGACGTCAGCATTATCGAAACGAAGTGCACTTTACGATGCGATGATGTGAATACCACACGTAACTTTCGTTAGCGTATTTCTCCGGGGTCCAGCAACGCTTGAATATAGCTTCCTGAATGATAGGAATACAAGTGTAATGTTTATTAAGCGGAGTCAACACTGGAACCACAACTGCCGATAATCCGGCATGACACCTGTATCATAGGAGAACATCTGTAATCTTTACTGCTTTGTTCTAAAATTACATAGCCAACACTGCAAGCACAATTTACGTTGCACCGACATTACGTCTGCATAGGCTCTTTTTACAAAGCAGTTTCAAGACGTGACGTGGCTCTGCGGTAGACTATCTGACTGCCACACCGAATGCCTGGGTTCGATTCCTGCTGCGATCCTGCTTTTTATTGTTTGCATTGATCGGGTCAGCGCTGCCGATGTCCGTTTTTCTTTAGACTGTCGCATTTAAATTACGAATGTGTGTTCACGCCGTTCCTGGGAAGATACAAACTGTCAATCACCTGTGACTCATACACGCTTATTCCGTGGCCCGTGGTAAACGGGTATGTGCCACACGTGTCTGGAGGAAAGGGTTTGACGACGTACGCGACAGGATTTTCACGTTATTCATGTCATGACCCGACAGTCATATTTGTCAAACCCTCTTACCCTCCTATGCCAATTTTGGTCTACACCGAGCTGAGGAGGCTATCACGCCAGCACCCAGACGTAGGCGGCTAGATAGATAGATAGATAGATAGATAGATAGATAGATAGATAGATAGATAGATAGATAGATAGATAGATAGATAGATAGATAGATAGATAGATAGAAACGCTCAAAGTGCCAAAAGTTCGCTAAGAAATGCTTCGCATTTAAAAAGCGCAATACGTTCCACTTCAGGTATTACATACAATGCATATATGTCTGAATCTCTTGCAAGATTTAAGATTTTAAAAAGTGAAAGTTTGCATAAATACTGTCTCTTAGCAACATTTAGATTTAGAGAAACGCTCAAAGTGCCTGGGGTTCGCTAAGAAATGCTTCGCATTTAAAAAGAATGTTATATTGGAAAGAAAATATAATAATGTAGGTAAATGAGCACAATGGTAACGAAGCAAAATGTATTTAAACATCAGTTAACGAAAATAAGGCGTAAGATAAAAATAAGGCAGTAATATCAATAAATGACAGTGCATACTAAAACACAAGAATCGAATGATTTATTTCCGCACATAAATACAGATTAAAAAAATAATGATATAGGAAGAGAAACGAAGAACGTAATTATATCGGATTAAAAGAATTACAAGGCAATGAGCACAGAAGTAACAAATCAAAACACACTTCAATATCGAGTAACGAGAAAGAAAAGACTTAAGATAAAAAATGCTGCACGTGTAATACACGTCGTGCTCGGATTACGCAGCGAGGGACCGAGCTTTCTCGACTTTCGCAATTGTAAAAACGCTGGCCATTTAGATTTGTGTACTCACGCTGTCGCAATGCAATGACAGGCGCGTGGAGAAGCAACGCGTACTGCAGTTGTGTGGGCGATCAGACTCCTCATTACGAATGCTCATCGACAAAAGGGGGGAGCCAGTTCTTTAGGAATGCTACTGCATCTGCCACCAGCATCATTGCACCACAATGTTTGACATCAGCATCATCATAATTTATGATAATATTTTCATTCCTCCTTTGTTAGGTATATTGATAGCTTTTTGCAGGGCTGTGTATGAGAGAGAGCGAGAGAGACAGAAAGAGAGAGAGAGAGAAATGCTTTAATGAAATGCTGGAAATGTTAGCCTAGCTATTCGCCTGACATGCGTTTAATTTTTAATATGGGTAATGTTTATCTTAGCAGCTAAAAAGTGATTACGGTTATAACGGACTTCACCTCGTACGACTCTCTCGAATAGATAAATGACAGGCACGTCGCATTTCGTGGGGACGGAGCTTGTGTTTATTCTTAGGTAGTAACCGACTATAGTGTAGTCGTTGCCATCTTTCGCCAACCAAACAAACGCGCTCATGCGTGCGAACTCCCTAATCGCTTCACTCCATTCAATAACCGTTCGGCTCCTTCGACTCCCTGGGCACTCTGAATCGTGGCAAGGCCGCTCAACGTGCGTTCTTATTGATCGGTCGTGATCATGGTGCGTGCCTAAGTCCCGCCAGCGAGGTATGAGACATGCTCGAAAAAAAAAAGGAACAACAAAGTGGGAAGCAGTGGGAGATTCCTTCCTGTCACAGGTTGCACCCCTTCTTCCCAGTTCCTTCCTTCTTGCAGAAGCCATTTACGAGCCAGTGCCCATAAATCGCAACGCACGGAAGCATCTCACACCCACGTAATCGCATACAGCTGCATGATATTGGAGGAGAAGCATCGAGGATGGATGAACCGCAGTGCCCGCTTGTTGCGAGTGGATGCACCGCACATAAGCAGTGGTCGGCACAGACCATTACATAGCCTGCTTGTGGCAGAGGCACGTATACCGCGTCGGTCTTATAGTTGTACGCAGTGTTGCCAATTAAAATGGGGTTTTGAAAGCAGATGCTGATTTTATCGAAAAACTGGCAAGTGTTCGCCGTATTAACGACCTTTAGTAGTACAAATCAAATACGCTATGTTGGGCTAGTTGGTGCATCGCTACTTGTAAGACGTGGCTCGTTTGTAACCTTGCACCAAGTCTTTCAAGTAGCTGGAATATTACCTCAGGTGTCCGGCGATCAGTGATTCCAAACTTTCGGATCCCGTGTTCATGAAAACCTTACACACTAGAATTCCTCGCATAAAGCAAATTTCAGCCAGTCATGATAACGGACATAGTATCAGTGAAGGCGATTAAGCCATTGGCAAAGGGCACTTCGAAACGAAACGCATCGTTAATTCACCTCCGGTACTTGAACTCTGCTACTGCACTAGTTTGAGATTTTTTTTTTAGGTTTGGTTTATTTCACCACAATCGATAAATGTAACGAAGATGAAGAACAAGCAACGAGAAAAATATGTACCTTTTACGGCGAGGATAGCAGGACAAAGCTACAATATCTGCAGCTTGACTAGCCCCGCCACCCCGTCACAGTGGCAGCAACATGCGGTACAGAGAGTTTTAGTTGTAGGCAAACAATTTGTGCTCACAATGCAAAATTTGGAAACTTAAAAACACTCAAAATGACGTATTTACACCAGAAAGCAAAACATTCAGAGACACCATATTTAAAATTTAATTTTTAGGCATTACACGTAAAGTGTCATTTGTTAGTTTGAATTTGTTTAGTACATTGGGTATGCAGTATTATAGTAGCTATGACTCATAGTTTCTACGTGTTCGTGGAGTGTGTAGAACGTGCAGATGGATTTGGAGATAAGTTTCCTAATGTACGTATGTGGCGGCTGTTACGGATTAGTTCTGATCTAAATGTTGTTCATAGACAGTATTCAGGCAAACCTTCAATTTTTAAAATCCTAAATCTTGCAAGAGATTCAGACATATACGCATTGTATGTAATACCTGAAGTGGAACGTATTGCGTTTTGTAAATGCGAAGCATTTCTTAGCGAACTTTCGGCACTTTGAGCGTTTCTATCTATCTATCTATCTATCTATCTATCTATCTAGCCGCCTACGTCTGGGTGCTCTCTTGATTGCCTCCTTAACTTGGTGTAGACCAAAATTAGCATGGGAGGGTAAGAGGACTTGACGAATATGACTGCCTGGTCATGACATGAATAACGTGAAATTCCTGTTGCGTACGTCGTCAAACCCTTTCCTCGAGACACGTGAGGCACATACCCGTACACCACGGGCCGTGGTATACGGGTATGCGCCAGATGTGATTGATAGTTTATATCTACCAAAGAACGGCGACAACAGACATTGGTAAAAACCGAATCCTGCAGCATTGATCCGACGAATGCAAAGAATAAAAATCAGAATCTCAGCAGGAATCGAACCCAAGCATTCTGCGTGGCAGTCAGGCATTCTACCACAGCGCCACGCCAGGTCTGAAAACTGTTTTGGAAAAACACCCTATGCGAGCGTAATGTCGGTGCAACGTCAATTGTGGTTGTGGTGCTGGCTATCTAATTTTATAACAAAGCAATAAGCGCTACATATGTACTCCTACGATGCAGGCCTCATGTGAGGTTAATGTCTGTGGTTCCCGTGTTGGCTCTGCTTTTATAGCAGTGTAATAAGCATTTCATTTGTCATGAAAGGTTACAGCGCACATAGACGGGGACGAAGGAAGAACACTCAAGACATAGCGCTTTAACCTTTCATGATGCAGCACCAAGTAGCTCACGAAGCCATCCTCGTGAATTTCATTTGTGCTACTATAATTCAGGAAGCTATATTCAGTCGTTGCTCGACCCTGCAGGAATACACTAATGAAAGTTACGGCGTATGATATTCACATCATTGCTCCGTAAAGTGCCCTTCGTTTCGCTAATACTGACGTATGTGCTCTAAAGTGAGTGCTGATGTTAGGTCAGACCATAAGTTACCCTTTAAACGCCAGTGTTGTCGACGTGCCTGGTAAGCCCACGATGTGCACACAACTACTTCACTTATAAAAACACGTCGATCCACCTCGTAACGCTTGACTCAAAGCAAGAAAAATGCAGCATGGAACTACTCGCTCACTGCTTCGCATGAAAGCGATTCCCACAAGGTGTGGGATCTGCCGAATTTTTCTTTTTTTTTTGCGATATGATTAAGCTATGTAATGATTTCTTAGTCCCGGTACCCTAAACTAAATGACAGTAGCACACATTGGGAGTTAATAGAGCATTATATGTCATAAGCTTTTGCTGTTCTGGTAATATGTATGGACAATTGCTCAGGATTCCCACTACTCTACAAAGTTTATTCTTGATGTAATTGGTGCGATGCTCCCAAGACATGTGTTCGTGAAACACAACTTCTAATGTATTTGCAAAGAGCGAGAACTCTATTTTAACGTTATTTAAGTGATGATAATGAATTAAGCATAAGCCATGGTGTAGATTTGGCTAGGAGAATAACAGCTTTAGTTTTAGAACAGTTTATTCGTGAAGAGTTTTTTTTTTTTTTTTTTTTTTGCTGTCCAAGTGTACAGGCTGCCTATAATGTGTCATTTGCCGACACTGTGATATTTTCTATATTTATTCCAGAAAAAAGAAACAAGCTTGTGTCCTCTGCATAAATAACATATTTTATTGAACTGTCTATTCTCGTTATGTCGTTTATAAAAGTAATAAACAGAAGTGGGCCGAGTATACTACCCTGCAGTACGCCATGTCTTATTTTTGTTAGTGCGGATAGTTATTTCATTACTGATACACATTGGTGTCGATCAGTCAAGTAACTTTCAAGTAAATTTAACATACCACGAATGCCATAGCATTTTAGTTTTTGCAGTAATGTTTCATGGTTTATGGAACAGAAGGCCTTGGATAAATCTATGAAAACACCTAACGCTAATATTTTCGCTTTTATATTTTTAAATATTAATTCCTTTTGATGCATTTTGCAGGTAACTTTTAAGTGTTGTCCACATTACGGAGTGCTGATAACTTTTTATGAGTCCCCCCCCTCCCCCCCCGTCCCCCCAAGTATTTCTGGCTATGCCCCTGATAGATGGATAAATGAACGCAGTAACGTTTGAAAAGACGGAGAGGTAGTGCGGGAAATGAAAAAAGGACGATAGAGACGTGACAACGTTGAAGGAAAGAAAATAAAAAAGGAAGAGCAAGGCGGACAGCGCAATGGAGGGGGAACAAAAATGGCGGATAGGGCTGCCGAAAAAGGGGAACCCGGAAATGGTCAGCCCATCGTGGGAAGCACTTGCTCTCTTCTATATACCTTAACGTGTGACGGCTGTAGCAGCTCTTATAACCGGTCGGTGGCGAGCGTATTATATAAATAGGGGCAGCAGCGAAAGAGGGAATAGGGAGAGAGGGAAAGAAGGTCAGAACTGAGGAGGCAGGCTTCCCGTTTATGCAGGACTATATATATTTTCAGGCGCACGGTCTCTAGAGTATCGGCGCGTCACGTTTTGCCTCGGCGTCGCATAGAAGCGGTATAGCCGGGGTGAAGCGGTGCAAGGACGAAATCCCCAACACCATTTTGCTTCGGACACAAAGCAATACGTTTCCTTGGTGGTACAAAACAAAAGGGACACGTAAGAGCAAATGTAAAAATTTGTTTGTACACAGTGAAATCTCGTGGACATTTACTGCGAGATACGTTTTCTGAGAGAATACGTTCTTTACTATTATCTTTTCCAGGCTGACGTTCCGTAGGAGCGATGCATTTTCATACGGCCAATACGATCATGTTTTGTATTAGGATAACAAGACTGCAGAAGTGGGCTTCTGTTGGTACTTATAGAACACATATAGCTTTGTATTACAGTGTACTTGCTCAAAAAAAAAAAACTCACAGGGTCCCTTATGCGTTTGTCTAACACGACTCAAAGGCGCGAAAGCCGTCCTATTTTTCGTCTGAGTCGGTGTATTGATCCTCACCACCCCCCACCCCCATCCCGCTTCGAAAGCTTTCCGCACCTAACGTGGTTTTCACTGCCTCCAGGATAGGAGGCGTTGCAAGCTCTCTGCAACTCACCTCGTTTTGCACTGCCTCCGGGATCGGCCCATCTTTGACCGTGCGATGATTTAAATGTGATGACGCCACGAAAAATTATGAGAATTCTGACGTCATGGTGACTTCACCATGTGACGTCCTCAAGTCGTAATATCTAATCACGTGACTTTTTGCATCGTTCGTGTTCACGCCGCCGACGCCGACGTTCAATTCTCGCGTTTGGCGAGGCATCGAAGGCTTTCGTCTTAATACTTACCTACAGTTCACGAAGAACGTGTTACGCGGCCGCAGCACTGCAGCGTCTACAGCAGCGGGGCGGAGAAATCACCGGCTGGCGAAAACTCAGAGCCACTGCCACTGCTGTGGGTTCGTGTGGTTCTGAGTGATATGTTATCATTCGAGCGTAATACATTAGCAGCATTAATACGTAATAATACGTAATACGTATTATATAATACGTAAGCAGCACATTCTACAGCATCTCATGCGGAGCAGCATTCCTTGACTTCACACGAACGTTTTCAGTTGAGTTTGGGACCGAGTGCGCCTACATTCATACTTTTTGGATCCCGTTTTCGGATGATAAGATTTTTGCACAATACGCTTTACTGAAGACTGGACGCCAACCAGTCCAATTCAACATAATAAAGGTAGTGGTGCCGCATCTCTCTTACATTTAATGCTAAATTACCCCTAAGCTTTGCTGCCTATCAAGATAACTGAAGGTAATTAGAGTTAATGGAGTGTAATTCTGACGCCTGTCTCTCGCATTTATCGCCAAATCACCAACGCGCCTTCATTTCCTTTCTGTCGCACAAGCAGCAAAGCCAATACACAGCGTCTTACCGCACTACACCGCAGCTACGAAAAAAAAAAAAAACGACGGTTGTCTACTACCTGGTATGCAGGGCACGCAGAAGTCACACAGCAGCACCAATCAGTGATGAAAGATACCAGGCTCTGAAAAGAAAAAGAAAAATATTAATAACGGATATAACTTCAGTGCCAACGCAAGAGACGGATTGCGAGAAATCAGACGCGACGAAACCGCCGTGGTGGCGATGTCGCAACGGCCCGTGCATGCCATCGATTCTTCCCGCTGAGGTACGCCATTAGATCCCTGCGAATACGGACAAAATAGATCTAAAGAAAAAATGCCGGTGCCGTGACATGATTCATCTGCCCGCATTCTTTCGTTTCTTCCGAAGCGAGTTGCTTCGAATTCCTCGCTAGAGTTGCCACACTGTTCTTCCGTCGTTTCTTCTATACTTCGCTTTATTCTGCGTCCTTGGGATATTGTATGACTGGGACATATGGGATCCCCGTGAGACACGTCGGGGGCACGTTCTTACGGAAGGTGGGATGCGGGCGCATTCGCATGTTCTCGATGTCACGCCTGTTGCCGACCGGTACGGAGAGTAAATCGCGAAGCACGACAAAGCGATCGACAGTTCACCCGAACGTTCACTGGAACGAGATAGATAGATAGATAGATAGATAGATAGATAGATAGATAGATAGATAGATAGATAGATAGATAGATAGATAGATAGATAGATAGATAGATAGATAGATAGATAGATAGATAGATAGATAGATAGATAGATAGATAGATAGATAGATAGATAGATAGATAGATAGATAGATAGATAGATAGATAGATAGATAGATAGATAGATAGATAGATAGATAGATAGATAGATAGATAGATAGATAGATAGATAGATAGATAGATAGATAGATAGATAGATTAGATAGATAGATAGATAGATAGTGTTATTCAATGGAGAGTATTATTTTTCTTCCTTTCTTCAGTGAATAATGTAAAAAAATGCACTGCTTGCAAAGGTTGATAGAAACGCCGATGTATATTGGCCCGCACTTTAGGAGTGTATAGGTTGGAATTTATGCATGTTACACAGATAAAATACATATATTTTGGAAATTTATTCTCCCCTGGGTGCCTTACCGACTGTGGCGGTGCGCTGCCAAGCACCCCTTCCAAGTGTAGGGGTAGATGCCCGGCCACGACCTTGGTTAAGGCACCTGCCTTTCCGTCATCCTCTCTCTCTCTCTCTCTCTCTCTCTCGTATTGCGACTGTAGGTGTAAAAAAAATCTCACACGGTCTTTTATGCATTCGCCTAAGATGACTCGAAGACGAAAGCCATCTTCTTCTTCTTCTCAGTCGATGTATTGATCCTCCGCTGGCTCCATTCGAAGGCTTTATGCGCCTAGCGTACTAGTTTTGCACTGCCTCCAGGATCGGAGGCATTGCAAGCTTTCTGCTCCTCACCTGCTTCAGCAATGCCTCCGTGATCGGCCCATCTCTGACCAGGCGACGATTTCATGTGATGTGACGTCATAGTGACGCCGTGGTGACGTCATGTGGTGACGTCATATGGTGACATCATCAAGTGGTGAAGATTTTTCGCACCACTCGTGTTGACGCCATGACGCCGACGGTCAATTTTCGCCTTTGATGAGGCATCTAAGGCTTCCACCTTAATAAAAAAACATGAACTTCGTTGACCTTAGCTTTTTCCATTTATATGGTCTACAGATTTCGATCAGTGCCAGATTGCCCGACTCGGCACATCTTTGTTCAGAACTAGGGTTCGACCATAGCTTGTCTCCAAAAACGCTGGAGAAACACTATTTAATTCCGCTAGTTCAATAAAAGATAAACAAACAAAAGAACAGGCTGCGTTTTCTCTAGGCAGCCCCATTAAGTCTGTGCCTTCTTTTAAGTTAGGATGACGTCCGGGGGACTCTTAAGGGAGCTCGAAAGATGAAGTTCGTTGGAGAATCTCACACCACTGCTGCAGTCCTGGGGAAGTCTTCATCCTCTTTCTTGCCAAGAAAGAGGATAAAGATAGGATTAGAAATAGCCGGTAAAGTATAAAGCGTGCCATAAGAGGGAAAACATCCTGATATCGCCAGCGTGAATCTCATTTCTACGTCCTTCCTCTTTTTACTTGTATGGTACGAGCAAAGCTATATAAAAGTGTAACACGAATTAGTGTAACTGTGTCGAATTAATGCGCCGCACACGAGCTAACGTAAGCATCACCTGGTCGCGATCAATCGATCACTACTTTTTAATTCCTCTCCTTCTTTTAACACCGGAGCTGTTGAAGCTCGGAGAAGCCCCGGTAGCCGCGAACAGAAATTATCATCATCATGAACCGGCACGCGCTCTCTTCGTGCTCTTCTTCGCTCCCGGAACACATGCGCCGATTTGTGCTGACACGGGATGCAGTGACTCTCATGGGCGAGAGAACAAGTACAGAGAGAGAGAGAGAGAAATAGAAGGAAAGAGTAAGAGAGAAATTCTTGGCGAGGCAGGACTCGAACCCACGTACCCACGACCCGAAGGTGAGCGTCGTACCCACTCGGCTATCCAGGCACATTAGCAGAGCATAGCATAGCCTTGTATAATATAGCAAAAGGGTGGGAAAGGGAAGCAGGGTGAGGAGGAGAGATGTGAAGGTGAGGAGGAGGTGAAGCAGGAGCGTAGAGAGTAAAGCTTAGCATAACCTTGTATAGTCTAGCATGGGGGTGGGAAAGGTAAGTGAGGGCGAGAAGGAGGGAAAGGAGGAGAGAGTAAAGCGTAGTATAACCTTGTTTAGTGTAGTACTGCACGGCGTGGGAAAGGGAAGTGAGGATGAGGAGGAAAGAAACGAGGAGGAGAACGCCACCAGCTCTGCTATTTCCTCAGTCTTCGCAGCACTAGTTAGTGCGTAGCTGTACCAAGGTTTCTTAAAGAAAAAACTATGAGTGAACTATCAACTGAGTTTCTTAAAGGGACACATCTTAGATAAATAACGAATTGCTTTAGGTAGATAAATTGTGCTGTGAAAACTCTAATGTCGTTAATTTCGCCATCATAGGTTTATTGATAGAGGAGAAAATCAAGTTCGAATTTTCATTTTTCAATTTCGAGCCGAAATCTCCCCGCGTGACGTCACAGATTTCAAAGTGTATTTATCGTATTTTGGCGCCATCGGCCCACCAAAATTACCTCAAACTTGGTATGTTGAGTCTATGTCCCCCTCAGAGGACAATGTACTTCATTTTTACCGATTAGGAACTACGTAGTCCCTAGTAGGCGCCGTCGAAACATGGGACCTCACGGCGAATGGCGAGCAAACTTCAAGGTGGCGTCGCCACCCACATTTTGGTTTTGGGCGTTTTCTCGCTTACTAAGCGTCTTCTCGAAGCAAGCGTGGCGTTTTTTGGTATCGTGAAAGAGTACTTTACTAATATGAGAAAAATCGTTTTGCTCTTTAGTGTCCCTTTAAAACGAACATCGGCTTACACTAAACTGCGCGACGTAGCTCCATCGGTGTTTGGCCGAGCATGTAACGCACTTAGTAACAAGAATTCAGACACTAAGAACTTTATCTTATGGCAAAGCTTCGGAACCGAGAATAACATAGTGTCATATATCTACCTTCAAAAAAAGGAGTAAAGGTTAGAGCCAACGGATGAAAACACAATGCACTATTGAAGTTGTATGAACAGGAATAAGGACCTCAGACAAGCTGGCCGACATTTCGACAGGTGGACAAAAATAGGTCCACCTCTCGAAATGTCGGCCAACCTGTCTGATGCCCTTACTAGGTCCACCTACCGAAACGTCGGTCAGTCTGTCTGATGCACTTTAACCCTGTTCATGAAATCACTATATTTTTAAAGAAAAGCAAGAAAATAACAACAAATGCAGCAGCACCAACAACAACAACAACAAATACTACTACTACTACCATCAGAACCACCACCACTACCACTACTACAACTCCTCAGACTACTACTACGATTAGACCCGCCACGGTAGTCTAGTGGCTACGGTGCTCGACTGCTGACCCTAAGGTCGCGGGATCGAATCCCGGCTGCAGCGGCCGCATTTTCGATGGAGGCGAAAATGCTTGAGGCCCGTGTGCGCGTTAAAGAAAACCCCAAGTGGTCGAAATTTCCGGAGTCTCTGATAATCATATCGTGGTTTTTGGACGTTAAATCGCAGCAATTACACTGCTAAGATTACTACAGGCAGAACAACAATGACGACGACAAAACAACAAGGCATTATGTGGACTTCGATCACAAAGTTGAGCCATGTTTGATTAAAATTCTTGCCGCGGCGGTCGCATTTCGATGCAGGCGAAATGTGAGAGGCGCGTGTGCTAAGGTTTTAGGCGCACGTTAAAAGAACCCTAGGTGGTAAAAATCATCGGAGCCCTACACTAAGGCGTCTCTGATAATTTTATCACATCGTGGTTTTAGGACGTGAAATCCCAGATGTTATCATTATTAAAATTCTTAGCATATGATCCTTCGTTACTAAGTGCGTGACGTGCGGGGCGCAGGCATGGGATGCAGGAGTGACGCGGTGCGTTGTATAAATTTTCGTTTTGCCTCGTAATAAGTAATAAACTCATTTGGTACTCGGCGCAATCTCTCGTGCAATATTGCATGCAGTATACCTTTCGTAAGTGGTGCTGTCTAAGATGGATCGTTAGAAACCAGCCCCAATATGGAAAACAAATTACACCGCCTTGCCTAAGTTTCAGAAAAAAAAAGAAGATTGCTAGAGTCTTCAAGGAAGGAGTCTGAAAAATTGACGCGTCACGTTAAAATTAAGACGAATGAAGCAATATGCTCTAATAAAAAAGACGCATATTGTATGGATAATGCATGCATTGACCACAACATTTTACCCGGACAATTCATAGACGGAAATCAATATTGTAATCCATGTCGTGCTTCTTACAATTTTTGGGCTCTAGAAAATTTTTTGCAAGTTCTAATGACGTCATATACACAAAAAGTTAGGGAATGACACGATACGTATGTTAAATTAGTACCTGTTAACGGTTAAACTTGTATGCTAATTGAGCCGTGGAACATGGTAGAAAAATAAAAGAACAGTATCCACGATAAATGATCTAACAGCCAATCCCATTTCACTCGTGGAATCTTACGAGATTTCATCCACGGGCAAGCCATAATTTTCAGTTGTATTACTTTATATGAGACTTAAAAAAGCAAACGATGTTTGTAGCACAAATTAGGTATCAGGAGCAACTTTTACGTCAGCGCAAAGAAAAATGCGTTTTCCAACATTAATTTAGAAATATTCAGGAGGCCTACCCCTGCCGGAAGAATGGGGGCATGCGAAGCTTGGGGTGTGCGTGGCTGACGTACTTCTTCTCTTTCTTTCTTCCTTTCTTTCTTTCCTTCTTTCTTTCCATCGCATTGCGCAATGCTCCCTCCTAACTGTTTCCTTCATCCATGCCGGGAATCGCACCTTCATCCACGTGTTTAGCATCGCAAAACTTCAGTTGCAATAGGCAACAACGACGGTCATGCGTTCATAGCCAGGCAACGCCGAAATGTGACAACGCGAAACGGCTAGTGGCCTCGATAAAAGATGAGATTGCCATAACAGAAACGGCTGATTGCCTACAAGCCCACGATCTAGACAGCATCAATTATTGTAAAACGGCGCATACCAATACCCATGTGACCGGCAAACCTTCTAGGGCTAAGGAGTCGACAGGATTTTGTCTTTGGGGGAAGGGGAGGGAGGTGCAAAGCCGAGTTGCATCGCGGTGGGGGATGAGGGAGCGCTGGTGTGCCTTGGAGGGGGGCCGGGGGGGAGGGGGCAAGTGCCCCGTTTAAACCCCCCGTCCGACGCCCATGTTTGAGGACCACATTTCTGTACGCTCGCCAGCGTCGGGTCTTCCACGTACGACGACGCCACTGAAATCTGTGAGTTTCGCTTAAAAAGGGCAGAAGCTTGCCTGAAGACTGTTGTGGGAAAAGCACCGTAGATACTCGCCACCACTGAGTCACTGACTAACGTTTGTCGCATTTTCACACTCCAAACCTGAACGCAGACGCCGACGTGGCTCTGACTGATAAACTGTATTCGCGTACACGGGAATTGCTCTAGGGGAAATTACACAGCAGTTGCTCACGGTAGCTGCTCTTGTGGTCAGCAATTGACAAAAGTCCTCTCGTCGAAATGTTGGCGCCAGCGCCACACCTTGCACGCTTACTCGTGATATTTCCAAACTTCCATCTACTCCTGAACTTCTGCTCCGTTCAGACAGCTAAGCCTAACCGCACGGGCCTCCTCCATACCGTCTCCGTTGGAACTGGAACCCCGCGGAGGGAGTTTCGAACTAGCAGTCTTGTACTTGTCACCGAAACAGCTTAACTATCAATGGTTATACATAGTTGTAACACAATGTTACCCGCTCTACTAGCAAACCAACAGCACGGATTGCCGTCGGTGCACTGACGGCTGCACTTCCCGTAACACAAACTTCCGGTACTGCAGCGATCAAAACAGTCGCGTCACCCAATAAAGGACGAGCACCAGAATGAGGTCTCGTCCATTGCCCGTCGCACTAATACTCACGTGCGTGACCCCCGGACTAAGTGGATCGCGGATGGATTGGCGCCGCAAAGTTTATTGAGCTTTCCATCTTTTCTGACCTGACGAAATCAAGCGCTAGCTCTTCGTATTGGTTAATCCGGGACTCGTAGGGCCGCTTCCACACGGCAAGGCTTTGCTTAGGCGGCGAAGCACTGTTTTTGTACACCTGAAGATTGAAGTGGGACAGTAATAAAAGTATTACAGTGGCGCTTTAATGTGACTGTACTCTGCGTTATTATAATTAGGCGATGATTGATGGCACGACAGACTTAACACGAATAAATAAAACAGAATACCAATAGCAACAAAATTAACGCGTGTTAACGCTTCGGCTTGTTCATAAATGAGACTAAAAAATTGGGGGACGCTTAAGCTTCGCCTTTAAGAGTTGAACGCGATAGCAATATCCTGCCCCTAGTGCGCACTTCGAACACCACGAGTGTTTAACAGAATGCGCGCAATAAGGTGTGTGCCTTATGTAATGGGTAGCATGCTTTAAACCAGGAGCAATTATGCACGAGAACCTTTTTCGAAGCTGCGATGCACCCACTACGTGGTCTTGAGGGAATACGCGCAGTCATGTGTGTGCCTTTTGTAATGGGTGGCTGTCTTTAAACCACCAAGTCATTATGATATTGACGTGGTGTGACGCCCGATGGCAATGAACGCTTGTACCACGCAATATTACTGCCATCTCGTACTGTGACACCGGTATACAGGACGCGTATTTTTGGGATGCATGAAAGTTACTTTCAGTGCAGCTCCAAGCAGAGGCGTGGCTGCGTGGTAGAACACCTGCTTGACACGCAGACGGCCTGGGTTCGATTCTCACTCGGACCAAACATTTTTATTATTTATTTTATTTGCAGCTTTTTCGATTTTTCGATCACGGACAAGATGATGATTTTTCGCTCACAACCAACGGTGCCGACGCCGACGGCGGAATTTCTGCGATATGAGCTCTTTAACGCTATCGCGTTAAAATTGTAAAGAAGCCACGTGTGTGACACAGCTAGCGCCCACAGCTGGCGAACTGACATCATTTCGGTTGGGAGGGTTCGTCATTCAATGCTTGGATACAAAAAGACTATTGACAGAAGGAGGAGGAAAATCCCTTATTCATAGCGTTATTAAACTGTAACTGAAATGTCAGCTGGCGGTTGGTCCGCTTGAGGTTAGGCGGCCACAGGCATGCTATGATTGCAGTACAGTGTGCTCCTCTGGGCTGGTTTTGTATATTACTAAGGCTAAAGCCTTAGATGCCTCATCAAACACGAAAAATGACCGTCGGCGTCGGCGACGTCAACTTGAAGTGGTGCAAAAAATCGTCATGTGATTACGTCACACATCGACAAATTTTGTGACGTCATCGTGACGTCACATAACGGGTGGTCACGTGATAACGGCATCACATAGCATCGTCGCTCGGTCATCGGTGGGTCGATCCCGGAGGCACTACAAGACCATGCGATATGCAGAACGCTTGCAACGCCACCAATCCCGAAGGAAGTGCAAAGCCACGTAAGGCGCAGAATGATTTCGAGGGGGGATCAACACAATGGACCGCGTAGAGGAAGAAGAACAAGAAGATGGCTTTCGCCTTCGAGTCGTCTAAGGCGAAAGCTTAAAGGGCCCCTAAACCACCCAGAGGTCGAAATTTAGTTGTGGCGTCGCAGTTGTGCACGAGACTACAGCGAACGCTGGCGGAGGTGCACGCGCTTTCTCGTTTCGCTTTGTCCTTCGCTAGGCTGCGTTCGTCGGCTCGTCTATCCACCTCTCTGAGTGCCCTTCCTCAGCGTCCGAGATGGAAACGCAAGAACCGCGCGCATCTGCTAGCAGAAAACAGGCTCTTGTTTGCCCACTGACAGCGTCTCTTGCTCGTGACGTCACCTAATCATACAGGTGACGTCACGGCGGCTGTTGACGACAGAGCAAAGGCACGGAGAGGAGCAGGCGAGCGTCTGTTGGTGGTTTTAAGGGACGTGGTGAGTATTTGGAGAGGGCCGGAACGCGTCAGCGCCGTGTCTGTCGCTCACACTCCATGTCTGAAGCGATGTTTGACTTTGTTCAAATAATGTTATGATTCCTTTCCTCCGCGGTTAATTTGTGAACAAGACTCCCGACGTTAGCACGTACTAACGTTTTTGTGGTCGGTGTCCTGTTTTATTTCTTTGTGATATTATCAGGCTACGTTTTGCGCGTTTCACTGTCTTTATTTTCTTCATTTCCGCGTCGCTACTGCTTTTCAGCCGTTTGCCACAAATACTGAGTGGCACTTAGGCCTTCTATTTTTAACCGCGCAAGCGTCTTATCGCCCATCTGCTTCCGCACGTGGGCAGGTGGCCATGAGTGACGCAGGTAGTCGCGTGGCAACCAAGGATCTTTTTTAGCCGGCGGCGGGCTCTCTTCGACGGTAGTTACACCAAAATATTGACACTGCCACTTCTGCCGCCACTGGAAACGGCTAGTTCTGTCGCCATAAATCTTAGCGCTCGATGCAGTGTAGGGGTACTGGCGGTATACTGCTTGCCGCATGACAAAGATAAGGGGCCACAAAAGACGTCGAAAAAATTGATTGATTGATTGATTGATTGATTGATTGATTGATTGATTGATTGATTGATTGATTGATTGATTGATTGATTGATTGATTGATTGATTGATTGATTGATTGAGTGAGTGAGTGAGTGAGTGAGTGAGTGAGTGAGTGAGTGAGTGAGTGAGTGAGTGAGTGAGTGAGTGAGTGAGTGAGTGAGTGAGTGAGTGAGTGAGTGAGTGAGTGAGTGAGTGAGTGAGTGAGTGAGTGAGTGAGTGAGTGAGTGAGTGAGTGAGTGAGTGAGCCAGCGAGCGATGAGAGATCGTGAAGTCATAGAAAGGCGAAGGGAAGGTAACCGGTATGCGTAACCTGAAATGTAGGAATAGCAAGATACTTCGTTATTTATGCTTGCAAGTTAAACATAACAATTATGTTCCCGTGAACTTTAATAATAAGACATCTTAACATTTCTTCCCATTTCGAATAAACATAAAATCGCATTGCCTCCTAACTTCTCCGGCTTCATTAATGTGCGCGTCACATCGAACAGTTTCAAAGGTCATTGAATTTGGTCACCTAGAGCCACGACGTTTCTGATATACGTTACACGGAAACTGCTTACCTCACTAATTAGGCCACCGTATCGATCTCGTACTTCGTGCTCTACAAACGAGCGTGTAATACCCCTTTCAAAACGTAATTATCCAACGCCTCTCGACCCTTTCCCTGTAAATGATTGTCGCCCTCAAAACAAACGGTTTACATTCGTTGACCTCGTGCCTCGGCCATCGATTTTCAGTCTGGCATGGTACCATCAGTTACAGTACAACAGCCAAATTACAGCACGTCGCTGGCAAGCTGCTGACGTCATCACAGCAGCCGATTAAGCCGGGGCAGCTTGGCATGACTGTACGAAGAAGAGAACGCACAAGCGCAACGAATACGGAAAGAAAGACCCATTATACGAGGGCTTACGAGTCTTACGAGCCAGGCCAGTGTTGCCTATGTCTTTACGTGTTCCGTGTGCTCGTTCGCTCGTCTCGTCATGAGCTCATCAATAGCGTCACCGCGGGACTGGGACATTACATCAGACCCGGCTACTTTCACGTGGACGCGTTATCTCGGGTACCACGTAGAGCCTGTCGCCCTAAATGGATAGACATTGAAACCGTGGAGGTTGGTTCGAGGGCACACTATATTCGCATCGCTTCCCGAGAACGAGGATGGAGAGGAGTGGTAACGGTAGGATCGTATGATGAGGCTTAATGATATCACGAAACAGTACAAACTGCAAAGGTGCGTTTTTCCACCAGCTCACCAAAAGCTAAGCGAAATGCAGTCTATCGACTGGCGGCGGTTACAGACCAGAACTTATCTGAACCCGGTGATCTCACACCTAATTCACCCAGACATATGCGAGGCTGATAAATGCGAGAACTGCGGTTCTAAAGCCACTCTGTAACACATTATATGGGAATGTCGAGGGGTAACAAACAATTCTGGGGATGCACACTCTAGCGATTGCCTCCGAGCACGCTTGGAGGCTGTGTTGCACCGCTCTGCCCTTGAATATCAACTTTGGGCTGTCCAGGGGGCCGATGAAGCGGCCAGGACTCAATATCTCCTAGCCGTCACCTAAGCCGGACCTTTTGCTTGTCCCACAAACTCGCAGGACCTTCAAGCAAAGTTCTTTGACTGACTGTCGAAACAAGGTTATGTTGGTGCGATGCAAAAGCGCGAAATGGTCAGAAAACTAAGTAGGGAAAATCTGTAGCACGAAGCCACCAGGAAATCCATACGGATTTCTAAGAAACAAAGCTTCTTAGTGGCCGAAAATTTCATCCTGGTCTGGGGTTCGAACCCGCGGGACCAACGCCTTTTCAGTATTCTGCGTTCATGTGTTTCGAGTTGTCGATTAATTTTCCCTCGTGCTGCCGACTTCTAGCTTCCATGGTTAGCTCAGTTGGCAGAGCGACCGCCCCGGAAAGGCGTTGGTCCCTGGTTGGAACTACAGATCTGGACGAGTTTTTCGGCATCTAAGAAGCTTTGTGAGAAATCGTGAGAAACTAAGAAGCTCTCAAGGTTTTCCTTGTGGCATCGGGTTACAAACCTTGCGCGACCGATTTTCAGTAGTCAGAAAACTGTGCACCAGTCGAAGCGAACGCTCTGTTGCAAATGTAGCTTTTCGTTGGCTGTAGAAAGAGAGGCGTACGATGACGACGGTGCTTACGGCAGAGGTCAGGCGAGGCTAAAAATAAGTCTAGAAGCGGCTACCACGGGCGGCCACTCCCTCTCGATCGCCATAAACACGCCACGCCGTGAACGCACCATTCATCCTTGTCATGGGAGCAGCAAAGAAGATCGTCCGTGCATTAAGGCGCACACCACTCGTTGGGTGCACTCGCGAAGCGAACACGCAAGCACACTGACATTGCAAAGGAAGCAAGCGCGCACTGTCGCACACGCATGCACTCACGTACAGACGCTATAGACAACCAAGTATTGCCGCGCACCAAGGCACGCACTCGTAGGCGTACCTACGTACTTGTGTACGGTGCGTACACACGAGAAGGTCACCGGTATATATATATATATATATAAAACACGCCGAGGCCCGAGTTTATTCGAAATCACATTATCGGCAATCGATGGACTTGGTCCGCTATTCATTTCGGCCAAAGATTACCGATATTTCCGAGCAAAAAGAGACCGCGTCTGTACTATCGTATATTATATGTAGGGGGTAGAAGAGACCGCTGTATTCATGACTGACCAAGAACTTTCTCTGGCGAAATCAGCGGGAAAGAGAACGGACCTTTATTCATTGCTGTTCTGTCTGTCTTCTTTTTCTTTTTTTGCTTCATTTTCATGATCGCTTTATCGAGGGACGAATCGAATGTCCCATTGTGCGTGTTCGTTCAATAGGGCACCTTCATCTATCAAGCGCACCAAAATGGTACGGCGAGCGCGCACGGGTTTGAGAAGCATTCGAATACGTAGTTGTATTCAGCCGCAGAAGTAACTGAAGATAAAGGCCAACAAAAGCAACCAATGACGCACATCCATTGCACGAGTCTTCTGCATGATATACGTTTCTTTGTAACTTTCTCTCTCTCGCTCTCTTTCTGTATACACGTGGAAAGGGGGGGGGGTGTATAAAGGCGGTTAAATGCTGAACCATCACAATGTTATTGCCTCGCGGTTGCAGAGATGGTGCAGCTGCTGAGTTCTAAACCAACGCGACTGATGAAACCTCTAGATGGCGCGCATAATTTTTGACTGCAGGAACTGAGCCAACACGCTACATTGTGTGGTGGTCCCTCTACAACGGTGTAAAATGGCTAATGAAGTAATAACTTGATTGTACTATTCCGATAAGTGTAGTACAGGTCACGATCTGACCCATGGATCAAATGAGCGATCTAACTATCCTTTATAGCTAATGGCAGCACACATCAGAAACAAGGACGACATAGAAAAAATAAACAGGCAAGCAACTGATGTTCTGCGTTTGTCTTAGTTTCTGCTGGACTCTTCCATAAGCCATTATGGCTAACCACCAGTACGTCTTAAGCAAGCCCTGCAACTCTTATTGTTGTACTTCTTCAGCGGAACGCGAACGACTGATTGTGAAGCCAATCACCGATGTATTCACAACGTTGCAGAACATTCCCCTTACACGAACTTAATAAAACATAGTTGGTTCGTGCTGAGCAAAAGATAAGGACGCAAGCCAAGGTGAAAAAAAAAAGACGCTCTTTCCTGTCGTCTTGTTTTTGTTCACCTTGGGTTGCGTCATTATATTTACTTATACGAACTTATAAGTTACGATTTTGAGCTTATACGAAGGACACATTTTGCCGCAAAATAAGACACCCACACAAGGAAAGCACGTCGACGACAATACACGCACTGAATTATGATGTGTCGCATGTCTTAATTTGCGACAAACAAATGCGTCCCTGAGCAAGTACTAACAAGATACAGAAGCAGTTCTCTAGTCTTTTGAAGTGAAAGGCAGCAACGACGTCAACGGACAGATGGAGATACATAGGCACTCGGTCTCCATCTGTCTGTTGTCATCGTTGCACTTTGCACCCCAAACTACGCAGAACCAACACGCCTAGTTATGCCTTGGTATACAGTTCTCTAGATCGTCTGATACGAGCGTCCTTCGGACCAACTTTAGCCATGCTTTCACCTTTGCTGCGAAGGTGGCTTCGCTGCAATGCACAGCGTTAGTGAGGCGGAGTATAACCACTCCGCTCGTACATTACCGCCATCAATTCCTGCAAGCACCGCCGTTCGCTCGAGAAATGAACTGCACGGTAAGGCCGATAGTAACTCGCTACAGCGGGAAGAAAAATGTGCTTGCCCGTTAGAGAGCCCAATCAGTGCGTGTACAGGCCTACATCATAACGCGGCACGCTCAATAAACGCTCGCGTCCCTGCAGGCTTAAAAAAATAAAGAAAGAAAGGAAGAAGTTAAGATCCTCGCCTTAAGCCCACCAGTTTATACGCTCAAGAGCCATCACTCATGCGCGGAACGTTCCGCCTATTGAGCACTCTTCGTGTACACAGTGCCGCTGAATCGTGCGTGTCGAAGAAGAAGAAGAAGAACGCATACACGCAACGACGGTAAATATTTTTCTCGAGACGCGCCGTGCTCCTATGTAGGTCATTAGGATAATCTCCCCCAGGAAGGAAGCCGGCGAAGCGTCTGCAGCCCGGACGGAGAAAAGCACATCGGCAAACTGGCGACGCGCCGGTCAAGAAGGCACCGCACGCCTCAGCAGTGCAAGAAGCTGAGCCGCAAAAGCTCGCTCGAACCGGTCAACGGCCGGAGTGCTTCTGTGCCGGTTAGTGTACAGTACAGTGCACTGTTAAAGGGAACACGGCGTATGGTTTCTGCATCGATTACCACCGATACCCGCCACTGTGCTCTAGTGTTTACGGTGTTCGAATGCTGACCCGAAGGTCGCGGAATTGAATCCTGGCCGCGGCGGTTCCATTTCAATGGAGGCCAAATGCTGGAGGCCCGTGTGTTTAAATTTAGGTGCACGTTAAAGAACCCCGGGTGGTCGAAATTTTGCGGAGCCCTCCCCTACGGCGTCCCTCATTATCATAATTGTTGGAAGTAAAACCCCAACAATTATTATTATTATCGATTACCACTGGTATATGGTGCCATGACTCCGACCGAAACTGTTTATCGGGTGGTGTAAAGATCGGAAATTTTCTGCCCAACTTTTTCTAGTCGAGAGAGTTCGACGAAATACCGTCAGGTAAAGTAAATTCATTGTTGATGAACTGGTCACTGATCAATGTCGAAGTAAAATAGAATGGTGTCATTTGATTTTATTTTTACATTGGTCAGTGAATTGTTTGAGACTACGGAACTTTACATCACTGCAAATATTTTTTTCTTCCAATGATTCTCGAAACAAAGCTTCTTGATGCGCTGACTTAAGAACCACTTCTGAAACCTTAGTACATTTCCCATACAGTGTTATCAGATTGATAAACTGCTATAGTCTGAGTTCACTCTAACGACAGAGTCAAACGTTTAGTGAGTTTTCCAGAAGCGTTAGCCTCTAACAGAAGGAAAGACTGAGCATTAGTTACGCCGTGAAACTTGTAAGTTGATATATGAGAAAAAAAATCACAGCATATCCACGTGGTGAATGATGATGAGTGGGGTGAAGCGAACTCGCGCTGCAGCACGGCGATGGCATTGGCGCGAGCGTGGTCGGCGTGGTCCTTCTTCATGGAAGTTATTGTAGCGCGCGTTCTGGTATGCAGTAGAAGAAGAAGACGTTGACGAGTGAGACTCTCGTGCGTGTTCGCCTGTGTGGCATCCTTTCTTCTTTATTGCGCCCGTTCTGGTATGTAGTAGAAGAAGAAGACGACGTTGACGAGTGACAACACGCACGAGAGTCTCGCTCGTCAACAGACAGACAGACAGACAGACAGACAGACAGACAGACAGACAGACAGACAGACAGACAGACAGACAGACAGACAGACAGACAGACAGACAGACAGACAGACAGACAGACAGACAGACAGACAGACAGACAGACAGACAGACAGACAGACAGACAGACAGACAATGAACTTTATTTGATCCTGAGGAGCTTTCGCGGGAACCCCTATCGGGGACCCGCGGAGGCCGCTGGCCGCGTCCAAGTAGGGGCTGGGACACCGTGATGTTCCGCCCTTTCTTGGGCCCTCTGGATTGCCTGGATTTGTGCCTGGAGCGATGGGCTCCGGAGTGCCTCTTCCCAGTCGGCTTCGCCGGATAGAGGGCCGTTAGGTAACGCGGGGCATTGCCAAAGCATGTGCGCTAAGGAACAATAACTCTCATTACAGTCTGGACAGCTTGAGTCAACGTCTGTGGAGATACGACTGAGAAAGCCGCGCGAGGGGAACGAGCCCGTCTGGAGCATTCTAAGTGTAATTGACTGAGATTTATCTAATTTCGGGTGAGGAAGAGGATAGGCCCTTCTACTAAGCCGATAGTGAGAGGTGATTTCATGAAACGTAAGAAGCGGACCGTTATGCTGGATTTCATCCTGACCCCATAAAGCATCCATGCCGCCGCGGCGCGTTAGATCTCGCGCACGGTCATGGGCAAGCTCGTTGAGGTTAGGTACGTGCTGATGAACGTCCGCACCCATATGGGCGGGAAACCAAGAGATGAAGTTAGTGCCATGGTCTGTTCTTTTTTCTAGAATGGAGGCAGCCTCTCACGCTAGGTTACCCGATTCAAAAGCTTTGATGGCCGCTCGTGAGTCTGTGAACACGTTGGTGCGCGAGCGGTCGGTCATGGCTAGGGCTATGGCGACCTGTTCTGCAACTGCGCTCGTAGCTAACCTGACCGAGGCTGAGGAGCGTAATTCCCCGTTGCCGTCAATGACTGCCAGCGCGAATGTGCTAGACTTGCCGTACTGAGCCGCATCGACAAAGACAGTCGATTCTAGATTCTCGGCGGCGCTCGTCAACGTCGTTTTTTTCTTCTACTGCATACCAGAACGCGCGCTTCTCACGAGCTAGAGGTGGCCCCAACTAGGTGGTTACAAACCGGTCACAGAGGAAGGACAGACCCACGGCTTTAGGAGCTTCGCCCCTAAAACGAGCTGCCATCGCTGGCGTATACGCATAGCGCTAAGCGTTGCGCAAATTTCAGATTCCACATTCACGACCGACGACCTCATCGCACCGTTTGCGCTGACTCGGTGAAGGTTAGTTAGTCAGCGAATAACTATAACGGCAGATTAGCACTTGCCACGCTTTACGGGGTTACGGCAAGTGAATGAGTGTCACTGTCCTCGTTTCCGCCTGAGTTCCGTTTATGGCCACTTGGGGGGCGTGAATATCGTAAAACCTGGATTGTAAAAGGCAGTTGGAAGGTTGGTGGCGGAAAAGTAGAGAAAGAGAACGCAAAACTAAATGGCATTAAGACGATGTTTACTCTGCCGTAAAACGCACAAAGCTAAGCTATGAATTCATGTTTTTTCTAGGATAGGCAAGGCATTAAACCGCATTAGAAATTGAGCATGGTGGCTCACGGGCAACGCCGCTGTTAAAAAAAGGAGACGCTCATAGCATCCGCCCGTCCAACGGTGGGCATGCGAATATACCTCCGCGTCGACCCTTTCTCTTCCTTGCTTGTTGTGTGCAGATGACGACCCGCCGCGGTAGACTATTGGGTATGGTGCTTGACTGCTTACCCGAAGGTCGCGGGATCGAATCACTGGCGCGGCTGCTGCATTTCGATGAAGGCGAAAAGCCAAAGGCGCGTGTGCTAAGATTCAGGTGCGCGTTAAAGAGCCGCAGATGGTCGAAATATCCGGAGCCCTTCATTACGGTGTCTCTCACAATCATGTCGTGGTTTTGGGACGCACAACCCCGAAATTTATTATTATGGTCAGATGACAAAGTCTTGACCAACCCCCGGAAAGAGTATGTGCAATATTAGCGCGGAAACAAACTGCAACCTGGGCTAGTTGGCACGACATTCTAAAGCAGTTGCGCAGAGAGAAAGGCGCCAAGGATTAAGGACAAACAGCACTACTTATCCTGTTCTCTTTGTCCTTAGTCCTTCGGACTTTTCGCTCAGCGCGACTACATTAGAAGGAGAAACAAACAAACATGCGCCATGTGCACGCACACACTCCGTACATGCACACAGACGTGCGCTGTTCGCTGGGGAAGCGTTCTGTTGGGAATTAAGAACTAGAAGTATGAGATAAAGAAGCCGGTTACATTTACGGGCACAAGAAAGGCGTATTTTGGCTTCCCCCAGTGTTAACGTGCAGCAGTAATCGACGCCATGCTCCTATAAGCACGACTGCGCGACCGGCCTCTTGTCTACAAACAAGGTGTAATATATACGAAGTCAACACATACTTTACGGACGTTCGTAGGAGCCTGAGCACTGTGTTTTTTAGAAGGTCCATGCTACTGCGAAGTGGCCTGGGCGGTCGGCTTTTCGATAAGAAAGCGCAGAGGCGGTAGAACAGGCGCACTGCGAGGGAGGTACATATATATGTGCGTTGAGTCTACTGTACATACACACACAAGATAATGTAAAAATAACGAACACGATACTTCCGGAGTGCGAAATGGCGTTGAAACCAAAGTGCGCGCAGGACGCGCAGGAAAGCCTGCTACGGACATTATCCCATATCTGACAATTTATCGTTCTTGTCAACATCGCAGTAAAAGCTAGCGTTGTTTTGATCTGTGTCGTATTAGTGCTAACGCTAAGATATCCGACGGTTATCAACACGAATATTGTGCTCCCTTTTTGAACTCTCATTCTTCTTGTATTTACCTAAATACAAGATAGATTACAGAGTAAAGTCAGTATCAACTAAAAATATAATATTCGCTTGTATAAAATCATATGAATATGCCCTTACACTATCTGCATTAAATAAATTTAAAATGGATTGGTTAGTTAGTTAGTTAGTTAGTTAGTTAGTTAGTTAGTTAGTTAGTTAGTTAGTTAGTTAGTTAGTTAGTTAGTTAGTTAGTTAGTTAGTTAGTTAGTTAGTTAGTTAGTTAGTTAGTTAGTTAGTTAGTTAGTTAGTTAGTTAGTTAGTTAGTTAGTTAGTTAGTTAGTTAGTTAGTTAGTTAGTTAGTTAGTTAGTTAGTTAGTTAGTTAGTTAGTTAGTTAGTTAGTTAAATCACACGACGCGAAGACGAGGAAACCGAACTGGCGCAACGCGAGAAAGCGATTTCATCGAAACCCTGAACCTTCGTGTTCTCGAAAAAGCGCTAACTTTCCGGAAAAGCAATCGCGCTGTAAAAAAAATATGTATATATATAAGAGACACGAAAAGCGACTTGCTCCTCCATTCACTAGCCTGTCAACGTGCGCCGCAATCCGATCAAGACGGAACCTCGATGCAGAACGGCTCTGGAAAAAACAGAAGAAATAAAGAAAATCAAAGACAGAAATGCCAGGAAAATAGAAACAGTATCTTCCTTTAGCAAACATTGAGGGAAAGGAAAGAATAGTTAGAGGAAATTGAAAACGGGGGAAAGAAAAAGAGAGAAAATGACTCGTTGTAGCAGCTAGGGCGAGCGCCCATTTCTCTTTCGTATCTGAGACTTGTTTTTGTAACCCCCTCACTCCCCCCCCCCTCCCCCGGCTTTGTTATTTCCTCGCGCTTGAGATGAAATCAGGGTTACATATCGAGAAAATTGAGAAAGGCGCAGCCTGGGGGGGGGCGAGGCCGGCGTCCGTGTAATAGAAGCGCCGGGTCCGTTCCCGCGGGAAAACTGCTTCGTGTGTCGCCAACAAATGACGAACTGAGGCAATAGATGGGAACGCCGCGAAATGACGGAATAATCCGTGGAGGGCCGCCGGCGCCGTAAAGAAAGAAAAAAAAGAAAGAACAAAGAACGAGAAGTGCACGGGGCGTAAGAGGGACACAGGTCTGGCCACCTTATTGGAAAGGAAAGACGTCCTTCTTTTTTCCGTCTTCCTTTTTCTTTGCGCGTCACTATCGAAGTAAGCGCAAGCTAATGTTGTTTCAACGTACGTAGTTATGCAAATATTATTAATGCTTATTGGCGGGCTAGTTGGTTCTGAAGCCTAGCAAAACGATAATAATAATAATAATAATAATAATAATAATAATAATAATAATAATAATAATAATAATAATAATAATAATAATAATAATCAATCAATCAATCAATCATTTATTTAACGTGCCCAGGAACAACCGTGAGGTCTTTGTGCAGGCGCACGCAAAAATAAAATCAATAAAAATAAACAATACAATACAGACAGTCTTCGGAAATAAAAAGAGCAAAAACAAGTAGACAAAGAGAAATGAACACTAAAGGGGAGGAGTAAAATAAGACAATATGAGAAATATTGAAGGGGAATAAAAAATTAGATTGCACATATACAACTATGCGGAAAGACGGAGAAGGGAAGACTTTGTACACTGTGCCATACTATGTCAAAACAGTGCAAAGCTCGGATAAAAACAGTGATTGTGGACTATGAAAAACGTCAAGATCAAGAAAATTAATATTATAAAGACTTTGTATTCTGTGAACGGTAGAGTGTTGGAAGAAGCAGGCGGGTACATGAAACGGTCTGTTCTCTCTGGTTAACTTACGCGGAATTCGAAAATTAACACAATGGAGAAGTACAGGGCAGGATATGAAACCGTGGACTAGCTTGTAGAGAAATAAGAGATCAGAACGATTTCGTCGGCAGTGAAGTGATGGCAGTGATAATGACTCAGCAGTATTTGAACGAGATCCAGAGTCATTTTTAGCAAAACGATGGTTATATATGCTGAGGAATTTTTTCTGGACTCGTTCAATGGTGTTACCGCTGGATTGAGCAATGCCATTCCATATCACGGACGCATACTCAAGTTGCGGAAGACATATTGCCGTGTACAATTTGTGTAGGGCCATGGGAGACCTGAATTCTCGAGATATTCTACAAACACATCCGAGAGAACGAAGGCCCCGCATAGCAGCACGCTTAACGTGAGAAGAAAAGTTTAACGCGCTGTCAACAACAACACCAAGATCACTGATTTCATAAACCTTGCATAACGGCACAGAATTGACAAAGTATTGAAATGACACGCTAGATGTTTTGCGAGTGATAGACATGAATTTTGTCTTTGAGGTATTTAGAGAAAGGTTATTGCCGTTGCACCATTCGGAAAAAGAACACAAATCTGACTGCAACAAGCGACAGTCGTTAACTGAATGAATTTCCTAATAATAATAATAATAATAATAATAATAATAATAATAATAATAATAATAATAATAATAATAATAATAATAATAATAATAATAATAATAATATAATAACAACAATAATTGTGTTTAGCGTCCCAAAACCACGGTACGATTATGAGGGATGCCGTAGTGGAGGGCTCCGGAAACTTAAATCACCTGGGGTTCTTTAACGTGCACCTAAATCTAAGTACACAGGCCCCTAGTAAAACGATAAACGGCGCGAAAGGAGACGGGCGGAAGGATACTGACATGTGCATAAATGAAAGACTAAAAGAGCACTATTATAACGTGAACACAGTCGTTTCCGGCCATATAGGTCAACATTGCTAATAGTAATGATTGCCGGGGCTTAAGGCCCAAGACCACGATATGATTATGAGGGATGCCGTAGCGGAGGGCTCCGGAAATTTTGACCGTGTGGTGTTCTTTAGCGTGTACCTCCATCGAAATGCAGCCGCCCCGGCCGTGATTCGATTCCGCGACTTTTGGGTCATAAGTCGAGCCCTGTAACCAATAGAACCACCGTGGCGGGTACGATTGAAACAATGCAATCGGGGACATCGCATTGCAGTAATGCGCAACAAGCTTCAATTCAGTTCTCTTTATTTACCATAATAGAATAGAAAAATATTCTGGATGGTGGACTCCTAGGCTAAAAGCCGCAAAAAAAGAAATTCAGCTTGGCGGAGCCCAGGGGACCATATACATGACAGCATGTGACAGCATATGAAGGTTCACAAAAGAGTCATACATAATCATACTTTTGAATCATATACATAAAAAAATGCAGAATAATAATCATACTTTTTTTTCTAAATATATAAGTCATTACTGAATGTGCAAAAAGTTGTACGAGTCGATACGGTGAGTGTTCAAACATAGCCCGGTAGTGTTTGGTCAACTGCACGCATGATCAGCCAATGTTTCGTGATTAGTGCTTCCGTTACTGTTGCGGTTGTTTCTTTTCAGTTTTTCGAGAAGTCAGACAAAAGAAAAAGGGGAGGGGAGGTGTAAAATATGACAGATATTCCTTCCTCTTCTGCTGTTCGACATAAAAAGAAACGATACAGCATCCGCATGCATTACTTTCCCGGAAGCCGATGCTGCGCGCCTTGCGAACAACGCTAAGTAAGACGTGACAGCGACGACAAACTTTTGCGCGACGTGGACCGCATCTTTTCGTGACTCTCGCCTGTATAACTGATTAACGGTTCTCTAGCCAGCGCCACACACACGTTGTCATCTAATTAGCTCCACGTCGTAAGAGACTTCGCTAATACCCTGCATTATGGTACCTTACTTTATTTTTTTTTTCACTTTAATCATTGGCGAGCCGTCGAGCGTGTTCGCTTCCTTGTGTCGACGGATAACTGTCGACCTAGAATATCGACTAAAATATAAATAAATAAAACACGAAGTTATAAATTTGAAGAGCGGCCCGCAGGCATTCAGAGTCTATAGGCTAGCCTTAATAGGATTCTTCATTAACGAATGAAGGAAAACAATTAAGCACGCAAATGGCAACACTGCGACCGATAATTAAAAATATGCGCTAATCACTATAGCTGTGAGCATCATGCCAAAGAAATAACAGTACCTACGACCGTGCATACCCAAAGAAAGCAGCACAACAACGTGTACTTACTATAACGTAGCAGCGGAGAACAACCCCCTTACAAGAGAAATAATTAAAGACGGTTTGTTTCAATATTTCTTATACGCTTCAAGCAATCTAACACAGCAAGGAAACGTCGCGAATCCGTCCTCTTTGAGGGCTCGGGAATAATTTTGATTCTATAGGTTCTTTAACGTACACACGGGAGATTTCAGTACGCGTCAGTTATTGCTATTTAAGCTCTCACCAAAACGCGGGCACCGTGAACGCTAGGGAGTCGAACCCGGAACGACGCGCTCATCAAGAGAACACGATGTATACCTCTTCTAAAAAAATTATACGTGACATTCAATCAATCGTATGGCAAAAGAAAGTGTGCTGAAGGCAACAAATATTCAATAAAATTGCAACTTGACTACTATACCAATTTTGGGATGTGGATAACCACTATCTCGCGTTGGCGGCACGCAGGTCCCTCGTTTGATACGCATTAGCCGAGGAGGCTGTACGTTTGGAACGCTACAGCGTTTGCTTGCCCATGAACGCAAGCGTCACCGAAGTGCTAATTCGGTGACGCTAATGTCGCTAATGAGCTAATGGCACTTCGCTGTCCGAGCCAGCGAAGCGACAGCGAAATGTCAGCGTCGGTAGTTATACGCAGACCTGCGGAAAATAGAAGTGGAGGCGTAACACCAACGCCGGGAATTGGATGCACCGCGCACGGACCAGCAAAGAGTAGAAAAACAGTAGAAAGGAGACCACAGAACGGAAAGTAGACAATCGCGAAACAAATAAGATAATCACAAGAAAAGAACAGAAAAAAGATGTACAGTATCACATAATCATACGAAAGGAGCAGAAAACAGCAGATAAACACAAGATAAACACAAGGAAAACACAGGCGAATCAATGCTTTGCAGTCCGTACAGCTTTCAGACGCTTTACAGGCAAGATTTATAGACATATTCAGCGGATTCTAGAAGAGGTGTTCCATTAGCGGAATTCCTCGCCAGAAACGAAGAACGTCTGTAGTGCCGGTCTTGATTTTGGTTTGCCCCTTTGTTTTCGTTTACTTCTAATCGAACATATTTCGTCGTCTTGTAAGACTGAGAGTGGCGCGCCTGTCGGGCGGCTTCATTTGGCTCCGTAATTGGATTCGAGCTTGCGCCCCGACCAAGGGCGAAATCATTAGCGACGCGGGAGCGTATAACGAGTGCGCCGACAGGGCGTCATCGACGAGAAAGCGAAGCACGGGGCCGCAATCAGTGGGAGATGCCGCGCGGCGCACTGTTCTCCGATACGAGACTATCTCGTATTCAGCCACTTCTTGATGAGAAAGATCTACTTATACGGTGAAACACTTACGGCTGTGCCGGAGAGGTTATCGGAAAAATGAAGAGAAAGTGCGTTTAAGAAAGGTCGGGTCGAAGGAAGGCGAGAGAGAGACTCCGCGGTCTTTTGTATTATACACAAAGGAAGCGATGGCGAGCACAAAGACGACCAAGTGCCGAGAAGGTATGCGAAAGCAGAAAAAGAAATACCCCGGAAATGGGTATAGTGTCTTTGACGTTTCTCATCAGCGATCTCTTCCTCAAAGCACGCATCGGCAGCGTGGTTTCCGAACAGGATTAATTTTTAAGCTACGATCTCATGTTTAGGTTCGTTAGTCTTAACTTCATCTTCCATTTTCTTGCACATCTTGTCGTTTTTGCCGAAGTTTTAAAGACAAGAATAAATCTAACATGATTGTAGTTACGCCGTGGAGACGACGCAATTCTTGCTGCCGCAGAATTTTCGGAACCGCAAGGCAAACACGCGCAGGCTCGTGTGTTATATGTAGCATATATGGCACAGGCGAGTCGCGAGGTAAAAATCTCCTGAGCCAATTTAACGCGATAGTGGCTCCCCCTCGTCATTTCTCATACGCCTGGTAATATCCTGCAAAGCTCTATCATCTTCGGTGTACCAGGCAACCTCTTTCGTAACAGGTGCAATTTAAAGGTACTCATAACTCCGTCGTCTTATAATAATTTCTGGAGGTTTTTCTTGCAAAAACGACGATGTGATTACGAGGATCGCCGTAGTGGAGCGCTCCGGAAATTTCGAGCATGTGGGGTTCTTTAACGTGCACTTAAATCTAAGCACACGGGCCTCCAGCATATCGCCTGCATCGAAAACCGTCGTCCTGCGCTAGCTCTGAAACAACAGACAGCGAGCGCGCCTATTTTAAGAGCGAAGTTATTCTAGCTCGGCGTAAAATCGTGACCAAGAATTATCATCATCATGAACCGGCACGCGCCCTCTTCGTCCTCTTCTGCTTCGCACAAAGCGAAGCAGAGATGTGAGGGTGAGGAGGAGGGCGAAGAAAGAAAGAGAGAAAGAAACAGAGAGACAGAAAGAAAGATATAACGAAAGAGAAAATCTTGGCGAAAACTATATTCCTCATGAGGCGGCGGGATTCGCACCCGCGTACCCCCGATCCGAAGTCGAGCGTCTTAACCACTCGGCTAACCATGGCACGCTGACAGAGCTGTATAGCATCGTACAGCAACGAGGTAGAAGGAAGGAAGGAAAACGGGAGAGAGGAAAGACAAGGATGTTAACCAGTTTGGCATAACCGGTATGCTACCCTGTACAGGGGGAAGGGATGGGGGAGATCGAAAGAAGAGTAAAGAAAGAGAGAAAGAGAGGGGAACAGACACGCACACACACAACGTCACAGTGCAGAGCGGCAGTCTTGTACGGTATGCGGCATCATTAAAAAGTCTACAGCCGCTCGTGTAAGTCTGTTGTCCTTAGGAATTTGAGCAATGCCTTGGTTGCTTGAATTCTCGATGACTTATCAGGATGACATTGGAGAATCGTTTCTAGTGTCAACGGTCTGTTGTGAAGACGAGCGAGAGCGAATACCAGGGATCGTCTCTGCGCAGCGTAGCGAGGACAGTCGCAGAAGATATGTTGCAAGGTCTCCTCGGTGCCGCAGGCGTCGCAAAGAGCGTTGTCGGCCATCCCTATTCGAAACGAATATGACTTCGTGAAAGCCACTCTTAGCCATAAGCGGCATAGCAGAGTGGCCTCTCTTCGGCGGAGTCCAGATGGTATTTGAAGTCGCCGCAACTCGTTTAGGTGGTGTTGCCGATAGAAAAGGTAGGGAATGGTTAGGAGGAGAGATGTGAGGGTGAGAAGGAGGGGAGAGAGTAAAGCATAGCATACAAAGAATGAGAAAGAGAGAAGGAAATGCAGAAAGATAAAGGAAGAGAGAGAGAATCAAAGAAAGAGAAAGAAAGAAATAGAGAGAAAAAAAGATAGAAAGAAAAAGGAAGCAAGCGAGAAACAGAGTGAGACAAAGATAGGAAAGGAAGAGAAATAAAGATAGAAAGAGAAATAAATAGAAAGAAAATCAGAGAGAGGAGGAAATAAATGGAAATAAACAGAGACAAAAAAGACAGAAAAAACAGAGAGAGGAGAAAAAAGAAAGAGAGGGAGAAAGAAAGAGAAAACTGAAGAGAAACAAAGGCCATCCAGATCTATAGAAAGATATAGAGAAATAAGTTGCTCAGCGAGCGGCGACGAACCCGTTTGCTGTGCTAGAGTGTACTAGAACAGGGCAGTGCTCGGAACGAGCTTTGAAAAGTGAAGCCCAAACAGGGTCAATCCGCTTGCGGCGTTGTGATCGGTAGTCTGCATTAATTAAGAGTTGCGCGCGGCTCCGCCGAAGTGTTGCGCGGGTTGAATGCCCGTTTCCCACTCAAAAGGCCCGGGTTCGAACCGCAGCTGTAGATGGTGGGTTTTTATTCTTAGTGTAGCCTTTTATAGCTGCATTGATTTTCCTTTGTCTCTTATAAACTAGCTTCAGTTGCTACGTGTTGCTTCAAGAAGTAACGCAAAATGTGAAGTAAAATAGAAGATATTTGACAGTGAGCGTACTTATTGGCAGCGCCACCACCCGGTATTCATCAGAAACTCATCAGAAAAGTATGGCCTCCGAGAGTTTTGCGAATACGAGACTCGAAACGAGATTTCACATATTATGTTACTTTTTGTAGCAATACGTAGCAACAGAAGCTAGTTTTAAGAAACAGAGGAAAACTAATACAGCTACAAAAGGTGATATTAAGAATGAAAACCCACCATATACCGCGGCGATTCGAACCGGGGCTTTTAGAGTGGGAAGCGGGCATTGCATACCCATGCTAGAGTGTACTACCCATGCGCCACTTCGGCGGAGCCGCGCGCAACTCTTAAACGACGACGCACTGCAGACTACCGATTGCAGCGCCGGATTGACCCTGTTTGGGCTTCACTTTATGTACATTGGTGTTGCGCCCGTTCCCAGCACTCCCCTGTCCTAGTACACTCCAGCTGTGCCGAGCTTTGCGCAACTTGCTGCAAACTTCCCGAAGTTTTTCATCGCGCAATCTTTAAGGCGACCAACGTTCTTAGAATACTTATCACGCTTGATGCTGATGATGATGATGATGATGACGACGACGGCGATGATGATGATGACGATACTAATTCCCCTTTTCCAACGGCCCTTAACAACCATGGGGGCCAAGCCATCAACTGGTTGGCATTTTTGGATAAGTAATATCAATAATAAATTAACAAACGAGAAATAAGGGAATGAAAATGTGAAAGAATGTTATACTAAATTAAATAAAATAGTTCGTGACAGCAATTAGTGAGTCACGCATACTGTAATTACTCGCATGCTAGCGGCACTGTCAACAAATGTATATTGGTTAATGTTGCTTAGCGTTGGCTGACTGTTGGTTAATGCTGGTCAGTGCTGGTCATCAATGTAATTGAAGTTTATTAGACCTAGCTAAAGGTAACGCTAACGCACTTCTTTCGCATTTGCCACTAAATCACTACACCAGTTTTTGACAGACATTTCGTGCACTTTATAAACAAACATTAAGATACGAGTCTCGAGTTGCGTACTTTGAGCCTCATAATACCTCTCGTTCAGGCGGACTCGCCTTCGCTGCCGTGGCCGTGGCTGCGTGAGTTCACCTGACCGGCCTGATGACGTCGGCAGGCGGGGACACGATGATAACATCAGATGCCAACGTCAGCAGCAGCAGTGGCGGCAGCAGCGGCAGCTCAGCGGGAAACAACGAGACGCCATGGGCCGACCTCTGGTGGAAAGAGAGGGTTCAGGTGAGCGATATCGACCGTACGCGCAATGGACGTCTTCGAGTATCCATTTATGACAGTCCCTGACTGACCTGACTGACATTCCCTGACTGTTCAGCCAATGAACAGTCAGGGACTGTCTGCAGTGACTGTATGTAGCGTCTCGGGCAGTCTGAGACTGTCAAGAGACGAATGATCGAAGACGCCCGCTTGAGCTTTAACCGCTACACTTAACCACAACACTGCACAAAAGCAGCCTATGGTACAATGCGTTTACAATGTACACGGTACAATGCCTATGGTACAAAGTACAATGCCTATGGTACAATGCCTATGCTGCAATGCCTATGGTACAAAGCCAAATTACGGCCCACTGACGGCACTAAAGTCTTCTCACGCAATATTTATATTGAGCGATGCTCGAGTAATGCAAATCTATGTATAGTGACCACTGAAACTGCTTTGTACCCCAATTGTATATTGCAGGATATGTACGAGCTATCATGCCTTGGCAACGGCTCGTAGACTACGCAGATCGCGCATGTTCCTGAGTTCTAATCACGTGCATTTGATAAATTCTGTGGCAGGGCCAGTACGCCCTTTCAATATAGCGCCTTAGAAAGGCCTCGCACTCCCTTGTGGTAAAAATTCGAGGGGTTGTTTACGAGTATTTTGTGTCTTCTATTTACCTCCCTATTATGTCAATGTATGCGGCTGTCTTTGCGCCCCTCTTCTCGCCCCCCCCCCTACAATGTATAGGGCTGACTTTGCGCCCCCTCCCCCTTCTCGCCCCCTTGCCCCCCCCCCCCCCCCCCCTGCGCACGCCTATGATTTACCTACATACAGGGTACTATTCTGGACACTGTTTAGTCCAGCCGTGTTGTCGAATTCGCCATCTTGTCCGTTCAGATTGGCCCAAAAGTTCGGTACTGGACTCTCAGATTGCTTTAAAATGCCGCCGTTACCGAATTTACCAGTTCGACGGAACCCGATGTTGACCGCAGTCGGGCACTCCAAACACATTCGCCCGGTTCATTCAGAGCGAGGAGCGTATGTAGCGATTGGAAATCGCGCTCTCCCTCTCTGCAGCTGCAAGCACGACCGATTAACTGAAAAAAATATTTATATTGCATAACAATTTGACGAGTCTAACGGGAAATCAGCCTCGTATCTCTGGTTTCCTCCGCTGCCATGACCCGACAGACGAGCCATGCATGCGGCCAGGATCGCCGATGCGAGGGACGGGCTCCCGTTGCTCGAAAGTAGAACTGGTGACGCTATCTACCGCGCGCGGTTAAAGCTGGCATGCCTGTATTTCGCAATATTGGTCGGCGAGCTGTCCAATTTTACGAGAGATGGAAATGTGGTTGTTTGTAGCCTTCGGAGCCTGTGCTCTTTTGGTGCATACTGGAATTCAAAACAATTCCGGTCCTATACTATTGCGGAGCGGCTTAACGTTCGGCTGAAGAAGACTTTCTATTGTTCCATATATAGTCGATCTAGATAGGCTCCGCATCCGTACGAACCAAGTCTGAGCACGCTAGCAACCACGCTCCAATGTGGCATGTGTATACACAGCGTTGTTCTTGCGGCTACACGCCACTTCAGTACTAAACCAGTTACGAAGAACAGCGAAAGTACTTTGTGTCTTAGTACGCACTCGTGCTTTACAATTTCTACGTCTGCGCACCTGTTTCGTCATTCATTACAGAATGCGAAGGCGAAAACGGTGGAAAAGCCACAGGAGTTTCGTATCTTTTCACCGACCATTTTGTTCTCGTGCGATAACACCATATGTACCGAGTAAGTCGCCGCTTGGTAGCGGCGACTTATTCTGAGTGGAGGCAGTACCCTTTTGTTTTACGCAGGTCGATCACGACAACTGTGCATGACAACTGATCACGACAACTTGCGCGTCTTCCCGAAGTGCTGTATTGCAATATGCGGTTTCATAAACGCGATAACATTAGCTGGCATATGTAAGCGTGTGCATGTGTGTGTATGTGCATGGGGTTATGCCGTAGTACAGTCAAACACGGCTATATCGAACTCAGGTAAATCGAATTATTTTGAAACACGACAATGCTTTTACATCACTGGATAGGAAAATCTACGGCTACATCGAAATAAAATAGCCGGAAGACTTCATATATCGAACATCAGGCACCGCGAAGCGCCTCAAGAAGTTGGCTTTCTCTCACAAGAAATGTGCCCTCGGTGCATGTGTGTATTCAGAAAGTAAAGAGCTGTCTTTTAGGAGAATAGCTGTTTGCATAAATGCCGCGTTCTCTCTCACCTAATATGCCCCTGCATATAACCCGCGCCAGGAACTAATAACCCTGCAAAAGTTAAAAAATAAAGAAGAAAGAACGATGCCCAGGTTTTGCTGTGAAGCCGACTTTCTTGCGTTATCATAAATCAATGCCGCGAAGCCAACTTGCGCGCCAATATACGCATCGCAAATACGATTAATTATTTAAAAGTTTTATATCGAATTATAGGGCATATCGAACTGATTCCCGTGCTTTGCGAGTTCGATATATGCGGCTTTCGCTATACCGTGTAGCGACGGCCGCATTTTCGATAGAGGTGAAAATGCTAGAGGCACGTGCAGTTAGATTTAGGTGCGCGTTAGTGAACCCCAGGTGGTCGAAATTTCCGGAGCGCTCCACTACGACGTCCCTCATAATTACAGCGTGATGTTTGGCCGTAAAACCCCAAGAATTATTATTATATTATTATTGTACTGTGTAGTCAATTCTACATAGCAAGACATGTGATGTGTAGTGTGCACCAAGTTTCACAACGACAACAAAGAAACGGGTAAGTCGTTGTATTGTCGTATTTAGATTGCAGATCCGCACAGTGCGCGCGCGCATGTCACTTACAAAGTACAAAGAAGAAATACAGCCCGAAACAGATCTTTACGATAGACGAACGCACATTTCCAACGATCCAGCGCCAAGGTCATTAGCGAACATTGCAGCACACGGAGAATTGATCACCTTCCACAGCGGCGAGAGCACTGTTTCTTAAAAGAAAAGCAAGCAAAGTTTATGTCGCCATACCCGAGCTCGCTCGCAAATCCAGTTAGGATTCATTAAGAACTGGCACTCAGGGTAAACGAAATCTAATTTTAATTCCGATTAAGAGAAGTCACGAAGCCACCTCTATTATCGATCGCTCATCTCGCCCCCTTCCCAACGTAGCGACGTGCTTTTATTGATTCTTTAACATGGCCCACGTGCGGGACCTTGAAGGGACAGTAAAGTGAAATAATAAACAAGTTTAAAATGATAAAGAATATACTAAAAACTCTAGTGTCGTTAATTTCACCATCGTTGGTTTATTAGGAAATGAGAAAATCAATGCCAACAATTTCACTTTTAAATTTCCCGCCTATATATCCGACGATGACGTCACGGATTTTGAAGTGTTTCATTTTTCCGTATTTTGTCCACATTGGCTCAACGAAATTTGCTAAAACATCGTAACGTGAATCCTCTGGCTTCCTCAGAGGACAATGCACCTCATTTTCACCGATTAGGAACTACGTAGGCCTCAGCAGACGCCGTCAGAATCTATGACGCCATGGCGACTGGTGCGGAAACTTTGAGATATAGCGTCGCCACCCGCTTTTTCTTTTTGCAAGTTTTCTCGCTTACCAAGCGTCTTCTCGGAGCAAGCATGGTGTTTTTGGTGTCGTGTAAGGGTAGTTTACTAACACGAGAAAAATTGTTTTTTTTTTCCTCTTTACAGACGATCGATTTTTTCCGCTCTTTTTTTCCTCTTTAAAGACGATCGAGTTTCATTCAGAGAACTTTTTGTTGGGCGAGTTGGTGAACGTTCATAATGCTTTTAAGGCGCGAGAGAACACAAACACAAGGCGCTCTGTCCCGTGTCCTTCCTTGTGTTTGTGTTCTCTTGAGCCTTAAAAGCATTATGAGAGTTTCATTCAATCTATCATCCGAGGCATCGTTGAAGAAGGTTTCGGCGGCCTCTCAACAGAAAAAAAAAGGCGACTAACGATACATTTTCGGATAGAGTAAAGCATAAGCACAACAAACAACATATTCCTAGTGCGAATAACCACATTAACGTAATTAGCGATTCTGAAAAGGGCAACTTATTAGTCAATTAGGTAAGCGAGAGCGTGTTTATAATCTGATTTGCGATGAAGCAATTATTTATTCAGCTACGCATATGAAGGGCTTTTCTAAGCCCTTCATCTGCAGAAAGAGCGCGCTTTTAAATGCGGAGCATTTCTTAGCGAACCTCTGGCACTTTTAGCGTTTCTATCTACGTATCTATATATCTATCTATCTATCTATCTAGCCGCCTACGTCTGGGTGCTCTCACGATCGCCTCCTTAACTTGGTGTAGACCAAAATTTGCGTGGGAGGGTAAGAGGATTTGACGAATATGATTGCCGGGTCGTGACATGAATAACGTTAAAATCCTGTCGCGTACGTCGTCAAACCCTTTCCACTAGACACGTGTGGCACATACCCGTCTACCATGGGCCGCGGTGTACGGGTATGCGCCACAGGTGATTGACAGTTTATATCTACCCAGGAACGGCGAGAACAGACATTGGTAACTTAAATGCTACAGCGTTAACGAAAACCAACATCGGCAGCGTTGACTCAACGAATGGAAAGAATAAAAATTAGGATCCCAGCAGGAATCGAACCCAAGCATTCTGCGTGGCAATCAGGTATTCTACCACTGAGCCACGCCAGGTCTATAAACTGGTTTGGAAAAACAGCCTACGCAGGCGTACCAACGGTGCAACGTCACCTGTGGTTGTGGTGCTGGCTATCTAATTTTACAAGAAAGCAATAAACACTACATGACACTCCTACGATGTGTACTCCTACGATACAGGCGTCATATCAGATGAACGTCTGTAGTTCCAGTGTTGGCTCCTCTTTTATAGCAGTCCAATAAACATTACATTTGTATTTTTATGATTCAGGAAGCTATATTGTGCTCGGCCCAGGAGGAATACATTAACGAAAGGTACATATGATATCCACGTCACCGCACCGTAAAGTGCACTTCGTCCACCAGAACGACGCAGTGTCCTCTTCATTTCTTAAGAGGCTGGGCGATGGCCTCATGCTGACCGAGGATTATGCCAGATTAATTGACAGCCGTTTTGTAGACTAGGCTACGTAGGCCACATACGCCCAGGTTGTCTACGAATACGACAAACACTATCCACTGAAGTTGGTCTACGTAGCACTATCCAGGCCTACCAGCCTCGACGGCCTATACCTCACCAACGCGAAGCGTGGCTTCAGGTTCGGACATGTCGCCGGCTCTGTCGACAGACAATTTGTCGACGAAATGACCGAGGCATCCACGAATTCCAACAGCTCTACTATACCATATACTTCACTACACATGGACCCCTCGTCACCACGATCACGACCGGATCCTATAACAAATCATGACCAGCTGCTGGTGCTCACTGATCATGGTGATGATGCCCTTGTTCAAGAACTGTCAAGAACTTCTTGCACACATGCACACGGGTTCGTGAAACGTGCGTGCGTTCTCGGGACACGTATAAGCACTACTTATCAGCTTACCGCTTCTGGTTTTGGTAATACCCACGTTGCCATTGGCAGCGTTACCCAACCGTAAACAACTCTTTATATAACACATATGCGGTTCTTCAACATATGTGTGCGTATAAAATATATACAAATCTTTAGCGTCATTTTGTAACGTGTCGCTCAGTAAAAAAAGTTATGCCACAGTCACCTACCCGCCACTTGCTTCGCATAACATCGACTCCCACGGTACGTGGGATCTGCCAAATTTTTTTTCTGGCACTTATCGCATGATTGAAAACATAAAATACAGTACGATTAGCGAGACGAGAATGGCAAACTTCAGTGCTTTGCTAGCAGCCGAATGTTTGTGAATGCGGCAGTAATTTTCTTGCAATTTGTATTACGGTCTAGCGAGACGGATCATACGCCTCGATATTATATCGTCGTCCAGCGCCATGGCTACCGCAATCTTGCGCACCGCCAAGATAGCGCAACCAAAGCAACACTCACCGATGAAATTAACTATATTTAAAACATGTCACATACATGTCGAAACGCCTCTCATTGGGCATGTGCTGGAAGTACGAATAACACGTGTAAACACATGTTGGCCATTGATATCCTGTCTAGAACGCGGTTGCGCACATCGCAGTAGTTTCTGTAAAGTTGTTTTATTCTTTTGGTGCATTTTTCCTGATCGTGATTGTTTGCAAATAAAAGTTTCTATCGGTATTTCACCACTTTTGTCGGCTCGTTTACGGAAATATTTACCACTGTAATTCGTTAATGCTCTACTAACGTTGTCGTAATGCTGTTTCATGTTCATGTGTCTCAACACTGACTGAAGGAAGATAACTTTGAGGGTTCGTTTTTTTGTTTTACACAACCTTAATGAAAACGAGCAGATGATGAATCCAAGGAAGCCATAGAGGACGTTAATTGTACTGCTTTAAGTGTTTCGTAGTAATTGTGACAGACGTGAAGTGGACGAAAAGACAACTTGCCGCCGGCAGGGACCGAACCGTCGGATTACGCGCCCGATGCTCTTGTTCCCATACATAAATACTCGTGGCGCTGGTTTTAAGTCCAAAACGTGAACGTCCTGGCAAATTTAATCAGAGATTCTGACATCATCCCTTCGCAAAGGCCATATTTTAGGTGGAAACAACGAACCTTCAGTTGTCGATATGCGTACTGTTTACATTAGCACAGTAAATGTACTTAAGGTTCGAAAAGGAAACAAGCTTGAAGACTCTCTTACACTAGGTGATTGACAAGCACGCCGTGGCTTGCGGGCGGGGCTTGTATTTATCTTAGGCTTGTAAACCGACTATAGTTGTCGCCTTCATGCCCGGACTGAAGAATCGGTCCCTGCACTCGCGTTGTACGGCGATAGAGGGAACTGTATACGAACACGCGAAATGATTACAAACACCCAGTCGGGCCCCACCATCCTCCTTATACCAGGTTCAAATCCCACGTGCCTGACGAAGTGCAGGCACTAACATGCTCGTGCGCGCGGTCGTTCCCCGCTACTCGAATTCCGTGGACTCGGCTTATGTAAACAATCAAGACGCGCGCCCCATCGAGCGGTGCGGTAACTCCGTGGTGCATAACTAAGGCTTTTTTTTTTCACTCTCTATCTCTCTGTGAATATCTCTCTTAACTGCGGAGTGGTGCTTCCTGTCCTCGCACTTAAAGGGGCGCTGACACCAATTTTCGAAGGTAACTTTACTCCGCCATATAAATCTCCCGTATGCAGAGACGACTCGGCGCAAGTGTGAAGCTCAGCAAACTCTGAGAAGATACTTTATTAGGGAGCTTAAGACCTAGGCCTTGTCCGCCCTCCGCATCCGTCACGGTACACGAAACCGAAACTGAAAGAAAAATCTGTGAAAAGAATACATACATGAGAGGAGCGCATCGAAAAATCGCAAAAAAAATATACACATCTGTGAAAAAAATACGCGAGAGGGTGCACCGAAGACCGAACAAAAATCGAAACTGAATTAAAAAAAACAACATCTGTGAAAGAAAATACACGAGAGAGGCCCTCTCACAACGGAGAACACGCTGCAATAAAACTATCCAACGGAACCGTCGTCATGACAGTATACCTGGTTCCGAGTCTCTCCCGAGGCAACGTAGAAAAGTACATCGATCTAGCAATGAACGATTATGAAACAAAGTACAAGAGCAACCCCTTCGTGCTAGTCGGTGACTTTAACGTTGACATCACCGACAGCGACTGGTTTGTGCAGTATATGACGTCTCGATACGCTATACGATACATTTCGTATGACTGTAAACAGCCAACAACCATCAGGGGACGTGCATAGACCTTGTCTTTGCCAACTTCAGGTCAGATCCGATCGAAGAACCATTGGCTCTACATTTCACGGATCATAAATCGTTGATAATGAAAGAAAAACGGAATCCAGAACTCAACACGACATACGAATTATGACCAATAAAATGTATATACTCTACACACGTGTTGTCACTCATTTACACGCAGAGTGGGCAATGTCACGGGAGATTCACGGTTACCGAACAATCCGAGCTTCGCCCCACTCTTCAGCATTCACTTCGTGGATATGCGTGGATTTTTTTTACATTAAGGGTTCATTTTCGCATGGTGCACCTAGTGACGTCGACACTATCGTGACTTCAGGCTACAGTTTCATTTCTGGTGACTTCACGCACCAGTATGGATAGTTGTGATGACGTCAGGCACCAAAGCATTCAAAGTGGCGCCTGTGCATCACGAAAAACATTCAAAATGGCAGCATCTGCGTCACCAACGGAGCCACGGAGCTACAGTGTACTAGAAGGGTCCCTAGTACGCTCTAGTAACCCTTCTAGTACACTCTAACGGAGCGGAGCGGTCGTGGAAACGTCACGATATCTAGCGCGAGCACGTGACGAGAAACTCAGTACCGTATTGTGACGTCAGGGTACAACAGGAGCCGAAACTAGCTTTTAAAAACATACTGTAATTACATTTTTTATGGTGCACTCACGCTTACCAGTACATTTTCTAGGCTCTTGAGGGATTGAACTTTCATTATAGCGTGGTGCTGCTGTGTGTGCTGGGTCGTGATGTTTGTGTCGAATTGTCCTGCCCTGTCCATCTCAATGCTGTCGCCCGTGTCTACTTTGTTTCCCTCGCTTTCAGTTCTTTCGCGCGTTTCCTTTCTTTCAATACTTCAATCCTCCTCCCCCAGCACGGGACGTCTGAGGGTGTCCTTCTCGTCGAGAGACAGTTACTATACCGCACTTTTCTCTCCCCCTCTGTCAAATATTCTCCTGCTCTCTCTGTTAAATAGCGCAGTTATAGACCTGTGTTTTCGCACATTTAACTAAGGCCTCTGAGAGCGTGCATTTATTTCTTGCATTCTTTCTCGCCTCTTGTCTTCCTTATTCCTTCTTAGGCTTTCAAATGCCTTGTGCACACAATACAGATTGTGCTACAACAACAACAACAGGCAACTACGACAAAGAAATTAAAGGGGAAAAAACACGAATGCACAGTAACACATCATACATTAAAATCTGCCCATTACTTATGTATAAGCGACACGCACAGCCAGAAAGTCTGAACAAAAGAAACGAGATCTTGTTTACTGGCGCGGACTGTCGAAGAGTGCACACAAACAGGAGCACAAAGGCGATTTGCAAGGAAAGACAGTCTGCCGAGCTGCAAGTGAAGCTCGCAGGTGCATTATTGTGTTCAGGACTCGGTCAATACAATCGCATTCGGAGTGTCAACACGAGCGCCAATTTCCGGCACGACAGTGCAGTGACACGTTTCAGTGTGAAATTGCTCTGTCACCGATGTTTGCAATCGAAAACAAGCGAATGTCACTCAATCCTCCTTCTCCCCTCCTCCCTCCCCCCCACACACACGCATGTATATATGTAAATATATATATATATATATATATATATATATATATATATATATATATATATATATATATATATATATATATATATATATATATATATTGCTTCCCCGAACTTGTTGTTTTGAAGAGTCACAACAACAAAATAAATGAATAATTAATTGTTCGGGTTTTACATCCCGAAACCACTATATGATTATGAGGGACGACGTGGTGGAGGACTCCGGAGATTGTGACCATCTGGTGTTCTTTAACGTGTACCTAAATCTAAGTATACGGGTCTCTAGCATTTCGCCTCCATCTAAATACGGCCGTCGCGGCCGGGATTTGATCCCGCGACTTTCAGGTCAGCAGTCGAGCACTTTAACCATTAGACCACCGTGGTGGGTCACGGTGACAAGAAGTTAGTTATTGTTGGGTTTAAATTACCCAACACTAAACAGAAATCGAAGCAGACAGAGGCTCAGACGGTGGAAAGGTGTTGGTCCCGGGTTCAATCCTACGACCAGCGTCAGATTTTCGTTAACTAGGACGCTTTATTTCTAGGAAACCTGTAGGGTTTTCCTTTGTGGCTTCGGGCGGTTATACAATGAAATAGACGACGACTTACTCATTTCATTTTTGGTTGGTAACAACTTTATTGATGGTCCGGCAGAGCTTCCGCCCTAGCCTCGGCGACTCATTTCATCTCTGTATTTATTTATTTGCCGGTTTCTGTGAATACATAACCAAGTACCACATTTATACGCTTCTCACGTTCACCCATATTATATTCAAGACGGTTTCAAGGTCATGGCCACTAAGATTACGTATTTCCAACCCAAAGGTTTCTACCACGCCATCACTTGTTCTTTTTTTCCTTATTATTACTCTGCCCGCTTCACCTCCCCCCCCCCCCCCCCGCCCCATGTGTAGGGCTGCAATCTCCCTGTCTAAACCTTGCCTCTCTCCCTCTCGAACTACGAGTATGTTAACGCGCACTAGTGAAGCACTGGTGAACCCGTGCGACAGCATGTCATGCGCTGTATATCCCACACATAAAGAAATAACCTCACTGCTTCGCCGAAAGTTGAGACATGCAAGCATACCGCGCATATCCTACACAACGAAAGTGCGGCGAAATCACAAACGTGTCCATCTTTCATAAGCGTTAGGAGAATGACATGTAGCTAGTGTGCCTCCTTCTTCTTCACCGTTTTTTAAGGCGAAAGCCTTAGAGGCCTCATCAAACGCGAAATTTGACCGTCGGCGTCCCGCGGCGTCGGGGACGAGTGGTGCGAAAAATCATCATGTGATGACGTCACAGATAGCCAAAATTTGTGATGTCATCATGATGTCACAAAATTTGACGTGACGTCACACGATGCCGTCATCCCATGACATCGTAGCTTGGTCAAAAGTGGGCCGATCACGGAGGCAATGCAAAACCAGGCGAGGCAATGCAGAACCACACTAGGTGCGCAAAGCTTTAGGAGGGTGGCGGGGCAGTATCAATAAACGACTGAGAAGAAGATGGCTGTCGCCTTCGAGTCCTCTTAAATGAATGCATAAAGGACCCTGTGAGGTTTTCTTCTTCTTTTTTTAGCATTTCTGTTCTTCACGTCGCGTAAAATCGCCAAGGTTGCGACCAGCGAGGTTGCTTAAGGTGACATTTAGCCTTGAACAACGCCCGCAATTCCATTACAGGTGACAGGTGTGTCGTCACATCAGCTTCCTGACTTAAGCAACAAAAGGAAATGGTTGCGGGGTGGGCGGAATGCACGCGGAGTAAGAAACGCGGCCGCGTAGTGTGGGCCTCGTGGTCGAGCAAAATGACGAGGCCACGAAATGGCGGGTATTAACCCCTACCTCCCTTCATAAAGGCCACCGCGTTCTTGCTATAGCCGCTGAAAGTGCGGCTGCAGCTCGAAGTGAACTGTTTGTTTTCGCAACTAAGTGGTGGCCACTTACAACTACGACTTGCGCAAACATCTCAAAGGTCATGAGGAGAACGCCCTCCTTTTTACCACAGGTGGCCGAAGCGAAGGGTGCTGCCTCATTACGCCGAAAAGTGCGCGCGCGCCAAAAGAAAAACGCAGAACCGCGGCTTCAAAAACGCTGTCGAGACTCAACTTGCGGATATATATACACATAGATACGCAACATCGGCGCATTGCCTGCGGCGCAAGAAATGAGCGGCTCGCAAAGCATGCGTCCACTGCGGTCGATACTGCGCAACGCCACTTACGCGCACGTTGCGGGGGAAAAAAAAGGCAAATGAGGCACTTTATTTCGTGGTCAGACGCGCAAACTTTCCGCTTTCGTATCCATGCGTACATGCGAATAACACTAACTGATGTGGCACATCTCGCGCGCCTCGTCAGCAAGCGTGTGTGCTTGCTGCAGTGTACACAGTATAGTATAGTATAGTATAGTATAGTATAGTATAGTATAGTATAGTATAGTATAGTATAGTATAGTATAGTATAGTATAGTATAGTATAGTATAGTATAGTATAGTATAGTATATCCATGCGTGCCCGTTTTGTGTATCTTTGTGTGCGAGTATACTCTTGGAATTCGTTAACACGCAACCTTAACTAATGAACCTAGCACTATTAACATGATTAAGCACAACCTTGGCGCTTTTGTTCAGCTCACTCGTGCGGTTGTTGTTAAGACGTTCTTATTTATTGTTATTTTCGCCGCTAACAATGCGCTGCAATACGGCGAGACATTTCTGTATGGCGAGCATAAATGACCGGTGGTAACATGAAAATCATGATATGCATATCATGTACGCCATGACATGACATACATGCCCCGCTCATGGTGCGCTTGCGGCCGTTTCGCTATCTTGACATGTACCAAATTTGGTACTGCATGACGTCGCTGTATGAAGAACATAAATCAGAGGTGCTAACATGACAATCACGATATGCATGTCATGTACAGCATGATTTACATGCCAAGCTCATTGTGCGTTCGCGGCCGTTTCCCTAGCTTGATATGCACCAAAACTGGTATTGTGTGACATGACTGTATGACGAACATAAATGACAAGTCCTAACACGCAAATAATAACAGGCATGTCATGTACGGCGTGATTTACATGACACTGTCTTGGTGCGCTTCCGGCCGCTTTGGTAACTGGATATACACTAAAATTGGTATGGCATGACATGAGTGCGTGACAAAAATAAATGACAGGTCATGCATTGTATACACCAGAATATACGTTTCATTATATAAAAGATTGTACATGCATGTATGCATGACAAAGATGGGGCATATAGTGAACTAGATGTCACGGCATGAATGACTGTATTTTCCTCAAAGAGAAACAAGGCGATGTATGCAGCTCTCTGCTGGCCGCTTCGCATTACATCGATTCCCACAGTGCCTGGGATCTGCCGGATTTTTTATTAGCATAACACACACACACACACACGCACACACACACACACACACACACACACACACACACACACACACACACACACACACACACACACACACACACACACACACACACACACACACACACACACACACACATATATATATATATATATATATATATATATATATATATATATATATATATATATATATATATATATATATATATATATATATATATATATATACAAAGATGCACATGCGCGATAAATTCTACCCTTTGCCTATGACAAACCAATCGACACCACTCGAGGAACAGGCGTGTCTTCACATGCGCCACGCAAGAAAGATAACTCATTGCTCGAAAGGTGTGACTGACGGGTTACTGATCGCCCCTTTTCTTCAATCATTGCTGCTTCTATTATGAGCCTAGTAAGTACTGTAGTGCATCACGAATCTTCACCAACTAGCCCGGTTGCACCTTGTCCGCAGAACGTATACCGCTAGAACAGCAGTACGCAATATATGGAAGACCATGAAGGCAGGAAGACACACGGCACAGAACAGATGAACACAAGGCTTCTTTCACTGCTGCATTTGTAATCAGGCGCACGCCCTAGGCTTAATTACTCTGCGAGCGCGGACACCTCGGCTCTGGATATATTGCATCCTCCAACGTGCACTGTATCTCTGCTCGCGGCAGGCTTGGTGAGCAGACAGAGCAAGAGGGGGGGGGGGGGGGGGGGGGGGGGGGGGGGGGGGGGGGGGAGGAGGTGTTATGGCTACACCTTCAGAGAGAGGCAATCAATCGCTTCAAATGAGTTCTGGTAATGCGAGTCAAAGATAAACACGTTGCGTTGATTGTTACCGGAGCTTTGGGATTCGAAAAAAAACTTTAAAAAACGGGGTGGGGGCACCTGTCAGAGGCCGCCTTATCCCTGTTCATCCAACTGTTTATCCCATAGCGTGAGTTTCCATCTGTATGCCGTCGTCATGACATTGAATGTTAAATATTTGCCGAAGAATTTTGGTAACGTGAACTGTCGTATTATGCGACGCATAGTCACGCGGAGGTATTATAGTACGCATGTATTATTTCGTTGCGTTGTTATGAGAGACCGACACGTGCCTATGGTGCATTCATGCATGCATCCAATTAGCCGAACTTTCCATTCTACTGCCAATGGTTAACTGGTTGGTACGTAATAATTATTGGGGTTTTACGTCCCGAAACCACGATATGATCATGAGGGACGCCGTAGTGGAGGGCTCCGGAAATTTCGACCACCTGGGTTTCTTTAGCGTGCACCTAAATCTAAGCACACGGGCCTTTAGCGTTTTGCCTCCATCGAAATGCGGCCGCCACTGCCGGGATTCGATCCCGCGACCTTCGGGTCAGCAGTAGAGCACGATCACCACTAGACCACCACGGTGGGTCTGTCAGAGGCCGCCTTACCCCTGTTTATGCAACTGTATATCCCAGTATGTTCCATCTGTCTGCCATCGTCATGACATTGAATGTTAAAGGATCTGCGAAGAATTTTTCTAACGTTAACTGCAGTTAATGTTAGAAAAGATGCTTCGCGCATTACAACATGTTGTATTGCGCGAAGCATCTAACGTAGTCAACCAGAATCGTACTAGTACGTATGTTATAACACTGTTATGAGAGCAGATGGCCAACATGAGCCAATGGCGGCCAATGGTTAGTCAACACTAGCTAACACTAGCCAAGACTAACGAACAGTATACACAACTGTTACACAACATTACTTAGTGATGGCATTATGCGAGTAAATACTCTAGGCATCACACAATCTCTGCACCTTCAAGATTAATATCCTAGTGTATATTTCGTTCTGATTACAGTTTATGTGGTATTTGGTGCGTCCTACTATCACTGTACTCCGTTGCACACATCAGATGTAAAGCTTTGGAAGCTAGCGATCCTTCTTGCAATAGATGCGTTCGCGCCAAGAAAAAGTTCAATCATTTTACCACCCGTAATGCGATTCTTCTTTCGTTTCTAGACTGAGTAATAAGTGAAGATGCTTTGTGCCTTAGAAATAAACAAACCCCGTTATTTATGCGGTTGCCAATAGGTTGTTTTAGATCGCTTAGTGTCTCTTTGTTTTCGCAGTCGTGGCCTCCGTGATTAGATCCGGTAGCGCGCAGCCGGAGCCACTCGCGGAGGCCACGTTTACAACGACGAAATCCAAGCGCGGACTTAAAACATTTTGCTGACCGAACTCATGCATAGCTTCCACAGCGCTGCACCTGATGTATGAAACGGGCTATAGAGGCCCAATATGGGGCTATGCTGAGCCAGTTGGTGCAACATATTATAAATTTTATCAACGAATAAACTGCAAGAACGGAAGGAAAGATGTTGATAGGAAAGACGCTCACTTACAACTCTCAACATCTTTCCTTCCATTCCTGCAGTTTATCCGCACATACATTTTACAAAAGGCTATAGAGGTCTTTCACCCTCCTCCCCCCACCCCCAGTTTTAGCACGGACATCTTGTTTCCTCCTGTCCGGAGCACGGACATCTTGTTTCCTCCTGTCCGGAAGGCTGCATCAGACAGCCCATCAACTTCCCATATAATGATTTTCATTAAACAAAAACATCAATACAACACACATCATGTATGCATCGGTAGGGCCTTCGGGTTTACGTCCTTTATTTTCTGCGGTATACGTAACAGCATTGAGGGCCCCCGCGCACAATGTCGCGGAGGAGCACCTGAGCCCAGACGAGCTCTTGTTTTTAAGCCCGTGCCCCTTATGTCAACGAAAGAAGGTTCCACGTTCATTTCCGTTTGTGCGACGCTGCACGCCGGAAACTCGCCAAGCTCGGGGCTAACCTTTGAGTGCCTCTCTGCGGAACTCGAAGGGGCTGCACGCTTCTACTTTTGCCTCCTTCCGCCCACGGACCAATCACGTCAGCCCGGAACATATATTATTCCGTAAGCGCATGCATGCACGGGCGGCGTGCCGCACGACAAAGGAGGTTTTGTCTTTGTCCGGGAACTTAATATACGGCAGCGAAACAAAAGGTATATATATATTGCAAATGAGTTCTGCAGAATCTCGCAAGCTGGCTAAGGTTTATGAAAGGGATAACTGACAACCACCCGTTTGTAGCACGAAGCCATGAGGAAATCCATACGGATTTCTCAAAAGTTAACGAAAGCTTCTTAGTTGAAGAAAAACTCGTCCTGGTCCGGGGATTGAACCCGGGACCAACGCCAAGCGTTGGTCCTGGGTTCGTACTTCTTAGTGCTGTGTTTACCACAAACAAGAAGAAAAAGATGTGTATATATTAAGGAAAACAGATAAGAAAATGGACGAACAAGGTTGTCTCAAGGACAAGAGCTATCGAGATTCGTTCGTTGCACGCATCAGATGCACTTGGTTTTCATAACCACCTGTTCCTTGAGGCCTTTTTTTTTTTTGCTGGCACTAAACAAATCTCTGTATGCATACCTGCTCAGTGACTGCCGAATCCGGCTTTCACAAAGCCCGTACAAAAGTCTCTCAGAGTTCGCGTACCATGTGTAGGTACCAATGGCACCCTCTAACCAAGCGCACACATACGCGGCTCGCAGGTGGCGTCTCCGGACTGGACCGAGCTCCGCCAACGCGTCCAGTGGCTGTGGCCCGTGCACGCGTACGGTCTAGCCTGCCTCTTTCTAGGACTCGCCGTCACTGCCTTCCTCACGGCGCTGGGCCTGCGGGCAAGGCTATCGGCGAGGCCGCACCTCTCCACGCTCAACGTCTTCCTTCTGGTGCTGGGCCTCACGCGATGCCTGTGCCTGTTCCTCGACCCGTACGGTTCCAGGCAGGTGAGTGATGACAGTGACGAAAAATCCTTGGAACACGGGGTGTCACTGGGGCCGACGTTTCGACAAGCGGACTTGTCTTCATCAAGGCTGCAACTGCTTACCATAGCGTATGTATGGGCATGCACATGCGCGCGCTGATGTTGGTGGTTGCAGCATTGAAGAAAAGTTCCCTTCGTCGAAACGTCGGCTCCAGCGACACCCCGTCCTCCAAGGATTTTTCATATGCTCAAGGTTCCATCTTCCCCTGAACTTCTACCTCACTTGGCTCTCGATGGTAGTGTATTATAGTATAGTCGTTTATCAACCTAAGAAAATAATGTAGGCTCCGCCCACGTAACTGCGGCGCGCCTGCCCTTCGTCTGTGAAAAGACAGTCGTGCTAGCCGGTTTCCGCTCGAACCGCGAGTTCCTCGGCTAATATAAATACTACGCATGTTAAGAGTTAAAGATCCATCATTACTAACTAAAACATTGCGTTTGGCTGAGCAGCGATGTCAGAATCTTCGACGAAATTTACCATGACGTTCAAGTTTCCGGCCTAAAAACAGCTACACTAACGTGTGTTTGTATGGGAAAGTCAACTATCTGAAACACTTGGGAAATGCGTGACATCACGAAAATAAGTAAGCGCTATTGGATGGAGCATTTATGCAAATTCTCTGTGGCAGAGACAGCGATGAATGTGGGTGGAGCTGTCATTATTTTTTTGTCATGGTTTGTAACCGATTATAGGTGTGCCGATACTGCCAACGGTGTCGTGACAACGTACCATAGTCGGTTACAACCTAAAAATAAACACAAGCTGTACCTACAGCTACCGCTGTCCCAACCCCATAGAATTTGCATAAGCACCCCATCCAATGGATATTGCTTATTTTCATGACGTCAAAGACTTCACAAGTGTTTCAGATAGTTGACTTTTCCATACAGACACAGACAGCTTCGTGTCACTGCTTTTAGGTCGGAAACTTAACGCCCTGATAAATTTAATCAGAGAGTCTAACATTACTGCTTAGCCAAAGGTCATATCTTAGATAGGAACGACGAACCTTTAGTTTTTGATATGCCTGGTGTTTACATTGGCGCAGAAAAAGCACTTAGGGTAAGAAGGGAAACTAGCTTGCACGACCGTCTCGCGTAGGTGACTGACAGGCGCGCAGCGGTTTTGCGGGAGATTATTAGGTTGTAACCGACCATAGTCAGCATGCAGTTGTATAGACAGAAGGTGTTGTCGTATTGCGCAGCTGATGCCGAGCGTGATGCTGGCCATGCTGTGGGACCTGGCCTTCCCGTGCCTGCTGTCGGCCTTCGCGCTGCTGCAGCTGGCCTTCGTGCAGCTCACGCAGGCCAAGCCCAGTCCCGCACGAGTCGGAGACGAGACGTGCGTCTCGCTCGTCGTCGTCTTCCACTTCTGCCTCGCCATCGCGTCGGACCTCTTCTGGGCCATGCAGAACTCGTTCAGGGTCAGTGACCTCTAATTCCATTGCCGAGGCATCAATCAGCCACTCAAACAAATAGATTAAGTGATGGCTCTACCACTGTTCATCCAGGTCTTTGTCCAGCAGTCAATGTGAATGGTATGGTATGGTATGGTATGGTATGGTGTGGTATATGGTACGGTATGATACGGTATGCATAGGCGTGCGCAGGGTTCCTCATCAGGAGCGGCAAAGGTTCATCGCAGCGCACCCCCTCCCTACTAAGTCAATGTATGGGGCAGATTTTGCACACCCCCTTCTTAGGTGACTAGGGGGGCGTCCCCCCTGCCTCCCCCCCCCCCTTGCGCACGCCTATGATGGTATGGTACGGTATGGTAAAAGTTTATTGGGTCCTGAGGCTCAGCCAAGGTCTGATGCGGGCCGCTCCTAATCGGGGACAGGTAGGCTAAGCCAAACTGTCGCGTCGTGGGCCCTCTGGACGGTCCTGAGTTGATCTTAAGTTCGGAGCTGTTCTTGCGCACACCTAGAAAGAAACAGATAAGCACCGAACACCACACGCAAAGGTAAGGCGATTCGATGGCGCAAGCGAGATGGATGGATGGATGAATATAACTTTATTTAAACAATCTAAGATAATGTGGCTGGACCCCTAGACGTCCGGAGCCCCCTGGCCGACATATCTAGGCAGGCCCGGTCCACCAGCCACAGCTGGTCTTTCGAGCCAGTGGCCCGAAGAGCGGCCTCCCACGAGGAAAGGGAAGGGTGAGGTCTACCGCCAGGGGCTTGGGGCAGCTCCATAAACAGCTCCATAAACAGTCTAAAAAATCTCGTCTCCCGTTCCTGTAATATGACGTAATCTGATGGTAGGTGTAGATTCCCTCTTCTGGTTTTTTCACGGGTTTGGGTGAGCGGTCCTCCGGGGTCTAGATGGAAAGACCTCGCACATGCGCATTCCCGGGGATACACCCATGCTCAGGCACCCACCTGATAGTCACCCGATGGGGCAGCGAAGGAATGTTTCGCCAAATGTGTGAAACCGTGTTTGGTGCTATGCCTTGAAGGAAGTTGATGAGAAATAAAAGTTGATTGATTGATTGATTGATTGATTGATTGATTGATTGATTGATTGATTGATTGATTGATTGATTGATTGATTGATTGATATGCGTTTTGGGAATCGGTGCAGATTTCTGTAATGATAGAATCCGTGGCCGCATGCGCCGCTGCACTAGGGCTAGTGCGACCCCCTCAGCCACGTCGGGGCGAGCCGTTTTAATCGACGCGGAGATGTTAATGCGTCCGTCCTCCGTCATGGCAGCATTCCGTGGCCGTTCCTTCGAGTGGGCATACCGTGGCATCCACATAAAGGATGTCTTCGCGATTTTTGTAGCGCTGAATGTAGTAATCAGCGCGTGCGTTGCGTCGGCCCGGGTAGCGTTGCGCATTCATGTTGCGTAGCAGTGGTTTGAGTTGCACGTGAGCCGATATCCTTATTGGGATTGACTTGCTGCTTTTCACGGATACTGCCACGACGCCCCTTCATTCAAATTTCGTCACTTCGTTGTCACGAGTAGCTCCTTGTCACGAGTTTTTTCTTAAGCGCGTCTTGGCAATACGCGGTTAACTCGGCTGCAGAATGACGGCGAATCGAAGTTTGCGCACCCTTACGCTCCTCTGAATCGGCTAGAGTGCACTAGAACGTCTGCCTTGTAAAATACCTTGTGTTAGTTATACATCCGCCTCGTAAAAGTGTGCACCATTCAATATTCTTGAATGAAATGAAGTGAAAGTGCACGTTCATACCGACCCTCTCGATTCGGCTTTACAGCGGAGCGAGAGATGCAGACGCGCCTGGAGTCAGTCGCAGCAGACGATACGTTCTTGTTCTGTTCCAGACAGTATAGCGCCATGAGTGCACTCAGTAGAACTCGCTGCAGGAAGCTTTGTGGTCCAGGTATGGCCTCGGAGAGCGCTGCCGAAGCTTGCGGACACGTGCGATCTTGGAGCTCATGGTCCAGGATACCAATGTCCTCAGCACTATCCTTGATCTTGGCGCAGGTGGTGTGGCTGTTCACCCAGCTCTCGTTCACTGCCTGGGGTCTGTTCCTGTGCTCGACGTGCGTGTGCTCCTGCCTGCGGCTGCAGCAGTCCATCTCCCAGCTGCCCATGCTGCTATTCCTGCCTCCGCAAGGCCCTGCGGACGCCGCCACAGACGTCGCAGCATCCTCGGCATGCTACGAAAACAAGGGCATCATGGCTCTCGGAACTCTGGAAAGGTCGGTACACAGCTGCGAACAAATCTGCCTGTTGTTGGTTGTAAAACTATTATAACCTGTTCATCAGTGCGTTCGGTCCCTAGTCCGAAACCAGTCCTTGCGGAGGCCACCAGGGCGCATAACCAAGGATCCTCAGTTGGTGTATTAATGTGTGATATTTTCGCTTAAACGACCGAGCCGCGAGTCAGCGTTCTCTTTGTTTCATTTGCACGTGTCTATAATTACACGCTGGATCAATGCTAACTCAACCAGCTTTCAATTACATAGCAGACAATCTAAAGACTGCGGGGGTGCTCTTACCCCCTGTAACGTCGTTTCGCCTCATGACGCGTGCGCGTCGTAGTTGGCTTAATTGCCGCCGAGCAAGAGTTGGCGCTGTTTTAGGCGCTGTGCCTGACGGGAGCGAGGTTACGAGGTGTCATGAGGAGGGGAGCTCATCCTTTTTTGGAGGCTTGGCGTGGTCTGCGAAGGTCGGCTCTCGGGGGGCGCGATAACGCGGCTCGTTCCCGCGGACTCCCCTGGTGAGTCGAACGTCGGCGACTCCGCATTCACGGTACATTGTATGCGTTATGTTGTTTCTGTGAGCCGTGTTCTCTGTGTGTTTTATTGACATTATATTGGGTTATTTGGCATGTTACTTCAGTTATTTGTTAGATTCGGCTGGCGAGCTCGCCGTTATGTAAAAGCTTTTAATGAATGTCCACGTGTCCGTTGTACAACGGCGTGACTGTGTCCGTTTGTTCCCAGAGCGGCTCTTGCGAGACCCCACAAAACAAAATTTATATCGTCACAAAAGAACAATAAGAAACTAAAGTTGAAGCACGCAAGTCAACTCACAGTCCTTTAAAAGATGGACCTGTTCCACACAACACTTGTCCAGGTCCGGCAGTGGCGGAGCCGGCCGCTCTATGCCCCGCAGCTACACGGCCAGCGGCGTCCCCATGCGCGGGGCCTGGGAGGCACTGGCGCCCAGGATTCGGGTCACGGACGAGCACCAGCGCACCATAAGCCTGAGCAGCGCGCAGGGCGCCGGGGGAGGACCCTCGTCGCCTTCCAACGAGCACAGGACAGCCAGTGAGTTGCCCTAAGTTGTTGTTGCAGCCTCAGTGCCCTTTCGTTTCTGCACCCCTCCCTGCCTATTCTCGCGACGCATAACGACGCTCGTGATGACGCAGGTTCTTCGTCGTCGACAGAAGGTCCGGAACCGGATCCGGAACCTGACGCGGGACCTGATTTACCGAAGAGCTCCGCTGGCCTACGCTCGCAAACCTTCGCTGCCTCTCTGCCCGTCACAGCTCACTCGCGAACAGCAGCAGCCTCTCATGGTGCGCACGCCGTAGATACAATTTCTTCATTTGCACACAATTTACTAAAGAGCGAAGACCCGTATGAATAAAGGTACACAACAAGAGAAAAACATCATATGGGAGTATTCAGAAAATAAACAGTTCGCATTCTAACTGCGTTGCGAAAGTAATACACCGAGAATGGCAGTGCAATCTCACTGATGCGATTCAACTCAATACGTTGTTCGGGACAATACGTTTTTAAAGACGATAGTCTTTCTTGGGGAACTTGTGTTTACTTTTCTTGTACAACCTCCGGTGATGTTTCTTTTCTTCTTTTATTTTGTCCGGTACTCGCTTCATGTCACAGGTGAGGCCACTCAGGCGTTGGAACCGGGTCTACGGCTTCCTTAGCTATCCCCTCTGAAAATGGAACATAGTAACACAAAGGTACATAGATCGGTCTGAGCTATATGACTTAAGCGCGGCTACTTTGTTATAGTCTTCGGGGCTTTTTTTCCTTCCTTACCTTTCTATCCCCCCTTACACCTTCCTCAGTGCAGGGTAGCAAACCGAAAAACTTCTGGTTAACCTCCCTGCCTTTCACTTAAAGGGGTGGTGCCATCAAATTTCGAGGCTATAACAAGCCTGTTGTGGGTTTCCTCTGTATGCAAGGACACTCCACACGAAGGGTCGGACACAGCAAACGTTTAGAATATATTTTAATTCACTTCCAAAGTGTACCTAAATGCCCATTCTCCCGATCGAAACCCATCGCTAGCGCGCCAACACTGACGTAGATCTGTAGGATGGGCAACGAAAGTTGTAGTGACGTCACACCAAATCTACTGTAGTAATGTGAGTGACCTCCGGACCTCCGCCACTTTTGTAACGTACGTACGTACGGCTGTAGTGAACTAGAATATATTCTAGTTCACTATAGTACCGGCAAAGCATCGGTTGCTACATCACTCGCCGAGTTTCGATCGCTTCCTGGCTAGTGCGTCACAGCCTTGTGTAGTCACGTGACCAAGCCTCCTACACTTCTACGTCACTGCCCAACCTCGGCGCCCAGAAACCGAAACTGAAAGTTGTCCACGTCAAAAGGCGATATTAAATTATTTAGAGAGAATACATGAATCTTGGTGCGTGCATCATGCTTCCTGGAGCTATAGGAAACGCTTACAGCAAAGAACGCGCAAGCAACAAATTTGGTGGCACCACCCCTTTAAACGCAGAAATTTTGGTCTGTCTTTCTGTCTGTCTGTCTTTCTGTTTGTCGGCACGTCCCTCGATTCAGCCACTCGGCCAATGGAACCACTTGCCCAAGGGCCAGCCGTCTTGAACTGGTACGGCTGTTCATACTTGTGAACGTTGTCGATCAAAAAGTAAATATCATGCATATCTGAGGTGCAACATCACTAGGTAATTATTAGGTGGCGTGTTCCTTTAATAGAAAATGCATACATACGTAATTTTAAGGACCCTAGTTTCTTAAGCTGCGCTGAAAATGCATAAGAATGGAAGCTTGAGCGAGTTGGTATGCGTTCATCTTTGTTGAAACAGCGCTCACTAGACGACGACGAAGTAAAAGAAGGCACAGGACAGGCGCTGCCTGTCCTGTGCCTTCTTTTACTACGTCGTCGTCTAGTGAGCGCTGTTTCAACAAAGCTGAAAATGCGACTGCGCTGAAATTTGCCTTCCTCCGTGCCCTTTCACGAGCTCATTGTTGTGTTTCGGTTTCGGTTCTGTATTGCACTGTACGAATGCCATGGGTTGGTGTTGAAAAACTTTAGTTTTGAGAAGGCCAAGAAGGTGAAAAAAAATATTTAAAAAATGAAAAAGCAGCGTTGTGGGCGGCCTTCAGGCTGCCGGTTGTGGGCGCCGCTCTGGCGTTCCTGTTTTACTCAGGCGACGTGTAAATAAAAGAGTGTGTGGAGAGTACTCGTTGAGTGCGGACGTTTCTCTGCTTCAGCGCTTCGCGCCAAACCGCGTTTTCGGGCTGGCTGGCGTCCCCGCCGGTCGCGTTGGTCACCGCCGGTCTTCGCCTGCTGCTGCGCCAGGACTACCAGCACGCAACACAGCACTCATGTTTCCCGACGTATTGCCAGATGGCGTCCATATCTCACACAGCGCCTCTTCTATCGTCTTTACACGACATTTGCAGCGAAGCACGCAGATACGCGGCCAATTTTTTTTTTCTTTTGGCCAACGTTACGTAGGAGCAATGTATTTTCGTACGGTTAACGCGATCGCGTTTTCATCCGAAACTGCTGAACACGACTACCTAAGTGGGTTTTTAGTGGTATTTCTAAAATACACAGCTTCATATGCCAGGCGCCCATTGCGCAACACTGCTTCCCACCCACTGCAAAGTACTCAGCCATAATTCTTCATCATCAGCCACAGCACAAAGTGCACATAATGCCTTACAGATGTGTAGCGAGTACCACGATTCTCCGAAGAATGACGAAAAATGGCATAGTGGGAACTTCGTTACTTCAGAAAAATTGCGATGATTTATGACGTAGTGGGCACCTTGCATGTGTACTTGTATTAGTTGCCCCAAGAGACTCTACAACGGGCTCTACAAAGTCCCCTCTTCCAGCTTTCGCTGTGACTGTGCTGCGTGTTCCGCGCAGGCCTGGCGATCTTTTTATCAGAACAGCGGTCTCGCACATCAGAGAGTACACTAAATGACGTGCTGCTTCTGAGATTGTGCTCACTTCCTTGACACAAAGCATTGAGCCCACTAAAAAAAATTCGTGTTTGTCTTTTGAGAAAATAAATACTACGACTTTGAAATTAACCCTGGTTTGTGTTGGTTGGTAGGAATTCGTGGTACAATTACTTCCGCTCCTCTGAACAACGTGTTTCGCCCTTGTCCCGCTTTCTAAAAAGGAGGGCAAGTAACTCCATCACAAATCCAATGTTTTTTATGATTACTTTAGCTTCAAATTTTTTGCATAAAAAACCGTTACGTACCGTTACGGAACATTTATTTTTTCGTTCCGAAACAGAAACGGAACAGAACTTTTTGCGTAGGAACGAAACTAAAACGGAAACGAAAAACATTTCGATCCGACACCCTGATTACAACGACCCACGAACAACGCGTCAAACCCCTGCAGATGTAGTACTTATTTTGTAGTAGCAGCGCGGAGAAATCGCCACCGTGAAAGTATGGAGAGCCACACCCTCCAATTGGATACCAGACAAATGCGTATTTCTCCGTTTATTATTATGCACACATCTAATGAGCTCTCGAGTTAAAAGACTGCCCAGGTTAAGTAATCGTCAAGATGCATTTGGCATGTGCACAATGTGTTGGTTAGATTACGTACTTGAAAAAAAGCAAAAACGAAATTCTGCGGCAGTTTGACGGTAAGCGCGAGAGAAGTGACTTAGCATTACTTTTATTTACCTGCAAGTACTTTCATTTAGCTTGACAGCCAACAGAAGCCAATGCTGAACAACGCTATCCTTCAGTAGCTAACATTTGCCAGCATGTGGTTAACAAGCGTTGCTGCTATTATTCGAGTAAATGCGGCGAGCTTCACATAAACACGTACACTTTTTGTCATTGAGTCCGCGGTAATGCTAAAGCGTTAAACAAAAAAAGTTGAGGAAGAGGGCGGAGTTTTCATTCGGAGCATTACCTCCAACGTCAATCAGTGCACCTTCTACAGGTATGAAATGGTGATGATGACCTTTATTGGCATTTCCTTTGCACCAAGACGACGATCAGTAGTCGCATATCCTTTGTTATCCTATACAGTAGGGTACAACTTAAGTCCTGCCCAGACGACCGAAGCGCGGCAGCCGATCGCCCCGCGACTAAAGAAATAGTCCCGCTAATGCACTCGGCAATGTCCTCCGAGGGCGGGGATATTGGCCGTCCGGCTCATGACGTCAGTCTGGAGTGCGCGCCCATTGGCGCAGGCTCGTGTGCATCCGCCTTTGAGGAGGAAACCCCGCGGTCTTCTAACGCTGTATCCGATTATGTTGTTTCATCCGATACACTCCACTATACAGGCTCTTTTTTTATATGTTGTTGCTCTTCTATGACACCAGGACCTATTTCTATGATGTACCGTTATTTACACCTGTAACGACTCCGACTCTATCTCTTCCCCTGCTTATTATTTTTTCACTGACATTCTAAATATTCCTATATCAACCGATGACGAGCTAATATTTCAATTCACTTTAAAACCCAGCGTACCTGAAAGATGCAAGGTCAATCAGTGCGGCCACTATACAGTGTTTCAGCTAACTTACGCCTGTATAAAAAAAACATATGCACTAAGAGGGTAGATTTGGCCCAGTATTGTTCTGAGCCGTGCGCAGCACATCAGTATATTTTTTCTAATCCACCAAGCTGGGTAATTAACAAATATAGCGTAATTACCTTTTAATTAGTAATTCCAGTGAAAAATCTTCAATGCAAAAGTTGTAACACTTGTTCTGAAACACCGGAATATTTCATTCATGCTAAGATAACTGCCAATCCGATAAGCTGGGTAGTTAACAAAGATTTCTTCATTAACCTCTAATATAGTAACTCTAATGAAAAACATTCAATACGAAAGTCGTAACGTTTGTTCAGCAACGTCAGATCATATCATTTAGGCTCAGATAACTGCTATATTTAATTTTTTCCGGCTTTTCTTTACAGCGTACGAAATTAAATAAAAAGATGTATAGTTGACGCAAGTTAGCTGAAACACACATGGCCTGTGAGGTCAATCAAAGCGCCTTCTGTGTGCATTAAATGCCATGTCGAGATCAGAGTTGTCTCTTTACAATCTGCAACCAACTAAGCAATAACGCAATTCCCGTCCCCACAGTCCAAGCTGGAAGCCGAATTCAGCGTCGGCGAACAGCAGCCCTCCTCGGCCGTGCAACAAGTTCGCGACCAGAAGCGGAGCACCCTGCCAAAAACCGGTGGCCACTCGACACGTGCTTGGACGCGTCCACGAGAAACCACCGGTTCGTTGCTGTAAGTAACTCCTCTATCGTCTCATTCTTCATTAACTGAAGTGGCGATGGATGAGCGAATGAATTAATTACGGTATTTATTCTAATCTAAGCCGATGTTTTTTTCTTCGAAAAAATCGATGTGCGAAAGTGGGGGGGGGGGGGGGGTCGGCTTAGATTCGAGTACAATGATTAAGTTTTTTCGTTTTTTTTTTTCTGGCCTTGCCAATTTCAGGGGTCGGCTTAGAATCGGGGCCGGCCTAGATTCGAGTAAATACGTTAATGGTTTGTTTATTTACATGATTATTTCCATTTCCCGTTGTGTATTTCAAACCTTTCCTGTCAGAGGTTAGCTAATAAAGCCGTCTGAGATGTGTTCGGTCAAAAGTGATTGTGGACATTGTGGACTTCGTATCCCGTTACAGAAATAAAGTGGTTCTAATAGGCCTAGGTATACACTTGGCGCCGTGCACGTCTGAACGTTGGGTGAACGGCGTTGATGCGAAGGCGCTTCGCAGTACACAGATTCAAACGGATCGCGTCGGTTCTGCTGCAACTTTGCTTATTAAATGTAACTCCTCGTAAAGACTCCGGCTGCTCCTGATCTTTTGTGTCCTAGTAGATTGTTTCGTAACATGCGTACTACGCGCCGGAACTCTTGAGTGTTTTTGTACTCAAGAAGAACGGGGTCCTTCAAGCGAAAATCTGTTGCAAACAGCTTGAAATTGCCCGAAGGCCCTTCATGAGAGCACAACAGTGAGCGTACAGGAAAGTAAATACGTATACGCGTATATTGTATCGTCATTAGAGCGATTCAGAATTAGCTCGTGTATAGCAGTGACAACTGCACAGGTTTATAGGATAGTAAAAAGCAAGGTTATCCTTAGTTGGCCCTAACTATACGCTCGCGCGTCGTTCCAGACTGACGACTGCGTACAGGGCCGGCAGGGGCCAGCCTCAGCCGCAGAAGAAGCGCAGCCGCGTGGAGCGCCTGCTGCGCCAGACGCTGTTGGCGGCCGTGCTGGGCATCGTGCTGTGCTGCCTGCAGGGATACGGTGTGGCCGGACCGCACGGCATGTTCGCCGCCACACCGAGGGCGGCCGCGGTGCTGCCCTGGTTCGCATACCACACGCTCCACAGGTGGGTATCATACGCACGTGGTGCATAGGCAAGCTCGTTTTACGCTGTCGATAGGAACCGTGATGATGGAGGCATTCAGGACCGATAACCTCCGCAGAGTCGACTGCAGGTGGCCAAAGGTGTGCGCAGGGTTCTCCTTTAAAGGGGGTGGGGTGGGGTGGATTCACCGCTGCATCTCCCCTGCCACTAGTGGAGTCCGAAAAGAATAAAATCTTTAAAATCTTCGCAATGGATGCAGAGACGAAAATTAAGCGATGACGTGTCTCTCACAACGGCCTGCCTTTGCTTCCAGGCTTTCCAGGGGTAAAGATGGGACATAAACACTTAGGTAACAGTCTGGGCTTGTTGGTGTAGCATGGCACAGGGTAAATGCGCAGAAGACGACAGAGAGGAAGCTTGACACACACGAGCGCTTACACATAATCAATTTTTAGAATGCAACACCAGGGGGCCGCCATTATTGAGAAAAATCTGCGTGGCCATAACCCCGCATTCTAAACAATGATAGGTGAAGTCCAACCCCCCCCCCCCCCCCCCCGAGCTTATTAAGATGGCCAAGCCACCTGGAATGCAGTAAATTAGCTGCTGGTTTTCCTATATATGCACAAACGCATGCAAGAGACAGCAGAACCGATCTCACGATGAGTGTCGAAGTCGATGCGAATAGCGCGCAGGCGCTATTCGCATCGACTTATAGACGCATTATAGACGAGACCAGTCAACTGATTTCGCGCTAAGCGTGTACCGCTCACTCAAAGCCTTAACCAAATGCAAGCAGGCGACGTTCAGCGCGTTGTTTACGACGCTGCAGCGGGCTGGAGCAAGCGCAGTTTGGACGATGTTTTCTGCGTTACACAATGAATTGCCTACACGGTCAAACCTGCTACCCTCTGCACTTTACACTGCTTATCTGCTGTTCTTGGAGACAGCGCAGAAAACCAGCGAACATGTTGTGCAGCCCGAGAAAGAAATGGCATTTGTTTCCGAAAGAGCCATGCAACATTAGTTCCTGCACGGAACACATTACGTAAGTCAAGGTGTCGCTTGACACGTGCTACTGTAGCTTTCTACAGGGCAGTGCGATAATCATCAGTGCTGATTTCTGCTCATAGCATGTTTCTTCGAGTAGGTACTACCTTTTCTGGCATTACTCGCGTGGCAATGCCAAATTTCTCACTGCGGGAAGGAAAACCGGCAAGCGGGGTTCGCCACACGCGTACCATTACTGCGGAAAAGCCACCTCCAACGACCGCCATAGCAGCGTCGGCTGGCTTCAAGCGAGAACCCTCCTATTCACTTGCTGTGCGGAATTCACCTTGGTGTAATGTTTCAGCTGTCAAATAGCGCATCCAAAACCATCCGTTATTAACTTAAAGAAATACAATACTAAAGTTGCTAACTAAACATGATCCCAGACCTGGTTTGCCTTTAAACATACGTGTAGAAGTTATTTTACGCACATTTACGCTCTATTTCACGCACCTTTATGCATATACCTTTATGCTCACAACAATGACAAGGAGGAGGAGAAGAATAAAAGAAAGGCAGGGAGGTTAACCAGGGCTGAGCCCGGTTCGCTACCCAGCTCTGCGGAAAGGACAGAAAATTATGAGGTCGCCCATATTGCCATTAGTGTTACTGCACTGAACAATGATAACTGATACCAGTAAATTTCTGGTTTTATAATATGTCTGCGTCCAACTCGCGCGCATATTAGTTGTGCTTACGTTTTGCATGCGCATCATGTCTGTACACACACGCTAAGTCTGGCAACCATTCCCGGCTTTCGCAGATGCCTGGAGCTCGCCATGGCCTGCACCATGGCCAGCGTGACGAGGAAGTCGCTCTACAGCAACTGCTACCGGTCGCACAGCTGCAACGAAAAGTACCGGGGATCACTCTTCTCTTGAGCGCTCGGTCACTTTTTGTTCTACGCCAAACACTGCGCACTGGATTACGAGTCGACGACGGCTCTTTTTGGCACGACGGTGCCAATGCGTGCACTGCGATGGCGGTATAGCATGCTTGCAGCACGCGCTCAAAAACAGGCGCCAACAGCACGCCAGTAGCCCGTCCGGAGCGCATGAGTTCCGCTGCAGTGCTAATTCTTCAGTGCCACCTTACACATTCTCTGCCAGGACGAAGGACACGCCCATCACCGTACGTACGGACATTGTTAAAGGACTAGCCCGGGTGTCCTTGTCGGCCGTATAGGCCGCCATCTTAGAAGTTTGCGTGCGTGTGCGTTTGTGTATGCGTGTGATTGACCCCACGTTGGGCACCATTTTAATGTTTGTGTGTATGCGTGTATGGTTGGCCCACGTCCGCCGCCATATTCATGTTTGCATGTACGCATATGTGTTTAGTGTGTGTGTGCGTGAAACGAGTGTTTTAAGATGTGAATACGCACCAGCCTCCACTTCGTCCCTGTCGGAGGCTGGATCGCTATTTTCGCGTTCTGCAGAAGACGTGCGGCCATTACCTGCTAGGGTCGGCCTTTGCGACGTTCATGGCAGCGTGTTTGTCTTTTGACGTCATCAGAGCGGCGCGGCGCGCACTTTGGGGGTGCCAGTATAAGCCGAACGGGATTGACAAAGATGTCCATGCATAACAATTAGTTGTTAGTTGATTAGAGTTTACCAATACGTTCACCTATCACGTCAAGCAAAAAGTCTTCTTTAAGGGTGCGAAAACAAAAAAAAACACGTTAATATGGGCGTCCAACCCACCGACCCTGGTTAATCGGTTCCTCTGGATTATATTCCTTAACAATTACGCGTAGTTCCTATCATAATAAAACGGAAAACACGCGAACCTCTCTGTAACACATCGGAAATGCTAACATATCTTTTAACGGTGAAGCTCGGAGAGCGAAGACCACCTTACTTTAGTCTGTTTCTTTCACCAGGGTCTTCGATCACTACAAGAAGAGACGCTAGCCAAGCTGCTGTCTTTTTGGCTCGCCAGACCACAGCCGCTCTGATTGAATGAACGAACGAAGCTGTGATCCGGTCTGAAGGGTACGGGCATTTGCCCTCTTATAACACGTTATCACGCGCTAGATTATATTCTACCGCTCATCGTTTGCCGCCAGAAGGAGGCGACGGCAGCTGAAGACAGACAGGAGTAATGGCAAAATGACACGCTCACTAAAGGTAACTACGTATATAAGCTGCTGGTTACTGGCCGAAAGTAGCGGCTCTGCAATGGGATACTTCAGAGACACCAACAAAAAAGTCAGTAGGTACGGCTCTATGCTGATAAAAGTGTATACTTCCGATACTCCAATCCAACTTCTTTGTCGATTACTGGCTCCCCAACAACAAACAATCGTTACGTCCCGTCAGTGTAATGCCTAATCATAATTAAGCTATCAGAAACATTTACTATACTCAGCGAGTCGATCTTGCTGGAGCATATAGACTTTTCTCCGCTAGTGTAACCGCAACTCAGGTTTCGTCTCTATTCTTTGTTTTGGACATCTCGCGTGTGACGATTTGTTCGTGATTATAGCCTACAACACAGGTTCGTGACTAGTTAAGCCTATTCTCCCTTGCTGGGCAACGCCACTTCTCCGGTGCCGTTATCAATTTTAGGTGAGAGAGAAAGGGCAGAGTGAGAGATGACGGGTGGACGTGTCCTTAGCGGTGAGTCGTCGTTATCGGACGCATCAGTGCGTAGCATGGCCCTCCGATAAATCTACTCTGCGTCGACGATCGCGGAGGCCACTGCTTACCCCCATCATCGCCCTTCACGCTAGGCAGAAACCAAAGCAAGAAACCGACTTGACGCTCGGCACGACAAAGGGGCCACCTGCAGATGGGGCGGCGTCAGAACCCGCCTTTATTCATGATGCCACGGCGCATGCGCCCTTCCCCCAACGGAAAAGTCGCGAAACGCCTCTTAATCTCGGAGGCTTTTGTTCTGGCGATACCAGCTGGCCCGGCTCCTACTAAACCCCTACCAAAGTCCTTAGGAGTGTCGGCTGTGCCACTGACGCCAAGTCTAGGCCTAGGATCAGCTTTCTGGCGCTGCAGGGGTAGAGTGGGGGGGGGGGGGTACAAAATTTAAGAAGGGCAACATCCTCCTTTACCCTTGCCCTCTCTTCTCCATGGCGCCACCCCTGACCTGCAGACACTCGTTGCAAGAACTACGAAAAAGTGCGGTGCCAATTCTGCTCACTGTTTAATTAATTAAAGCGTGACCAAATGAGGACTTCATAACACTTTGACAAGAGAATGGGTGTAAGTGTATCGATTCGCATTACAACTATAATCGTGCGAATGTTGTGCAGTTGTGTCGCGCGATAAATTAAGTTTGTACGTTAATGATCATTTCAACATTGCGTAATTGCACGTGTGCATGCCTGTCATCTGTCTTAAACGAAGGTAGCCGTGTATTAGTGCGACCATAAATTATTAACGGAAAGGCCCGGAGTGCCGAGACGACACGAGACCGCATCGCGTTGCCTCGCAGGCTGTAATACGACACGACACGATACGAGGAAAGAGCAAACTGGGATAACAAGTAAATTCCCGCTTTATTAGACGAATATCTTCACGGTAAAAAAAAAAAAAAAATACGCATCTCTTTAAAGTGGAAATGACCGGATAATATTAGTCAGCGTTTATGAAACGAGTCTGACAATTACTCTCATAATCACCTCTCTCACTTCATGCGCCCAAGCAACCGTAGGTGGAACATAAACACACAGAAAAAAAAAACAATAAGCGAGATCAGGTACGTCACAAATCTATCAGTAAGGGCATTGCAGACACGTGCAACGCGAAGCGGTCTAAATGGGGCTTCGTTTTAATGTACATAAATAGTATATATATATATATATATATTCATAGAAGGTCGTGCGTGAAACGTCCATAATATAAAAAAGAAACGCGTCCAGATATACATCGCACATCTATTCGTTTCTCTGCGCCATTCGATGCATTTAAATGCAGTGCGCCCACGCGGCTACATGTACGCGCGTATATATACTGTTGCATATGTGTATATTGTTTGAAGATATAGCTGCGATTGCCGTCAGGCATATATTTTACGAAGCTGTGCTGTTCGCGCTCGAGTTACGTAAAGCTATAGTTGTTCGGACCACTGAAAAGTCTGCATGCGTTGTGAAGGTATGGTGTCAGCGCGCCGTTCCTGCGCGTGATCTGCGTGTGAGGTTAAATGAAAATTAAAAACAAAAGAGTTAATAGAATCAGCAGAGTGGTTTGTACGGTAGATCTAAAGTCGACGAAGAAGCGAAGGATCGAATAACGTCTGCGCTTATGCTTGGCGATGTCCAGCGGATTGTGCTAACGTAGGCGAGCATCAGAGCACAGAGCGACCAGCCATCGCGCTTCGCGCCTGCGAGGTGGCGCTCGCCGCTTAAAAGGGTATTGACACCAACTTTCGAAGGTGGGTTCACTCTGCCTTACAAATATCCTGTACATAGAGACGTCTCTGAGCAAGTGTGGAGCTCATTAAATGCCAATATTTTATTTGGACATTAAAGTTGGTTTTCGCGTGGCGCACCTACTGACATCAACACTATCGTGACGTCAGGCTACAGTTTAAATTCTGGTGACTTCACGCTCCAGTACGGCTAGTTGCGATGACGTCAGGTACTAAGACATTCAATGGCCGCTTGTGCGTCACCAACGTAGCCACGGAGCGGAGCGGCCGTGGAAACGTCACGATATCTTGCGCGAGCGCGTGACGAGAAGCTCATACCGCGTCGTGACATCAGAGTATAGTAGGGACCGAAACTAGCTTTTGAAAACATACTGTAATTAGTTTTTCAGTGGTGCATTCACGCTTACCAGTGCATTTTCTAGGCTCTTGAGGGCTTGGCCTTTTATTTGTGGAAAAGAAAAATAAAGCTGACAATTTTCGTGTCAGTACCCCTTTAAGCGTCGCTGGCACGTCGAGGAAGGGGTATCCAGATGTGCAGTGCCGGGGAGGAAATCCACGACTAAAGCCAGTACATTTTGGCAAGCTGGAACTCGATGTGGCAACGAAATACCTGCCTTATGCCGGCTAAGCATCTATAGCGAGCGGAGCTACACAAAAGTACGCACGTGGTCAGCATCCCGTAAACATTCAACGAGGGCTGTGTAGTTGCCACAACCTATCATGCTTAACCGATGCGTCAGTCTTACTCAGGCTGCGCTTTCGAACTCCCAGAAGGACGCGTGGAAGTACCTGCATATCGTTCCAACCTCCACAATAGCGCTCAATTTTCGTGCCGCAAATAGGCGCCGCACCAAGGTACGGGCCCGTCCCCGTGATAAGACCGATCGTTCCACATTGAGAATTGTGTAGGCTCACTTATTGGATAGCTGTGCTTTCGGCTACACGAGCAGATGACGAGGTCATTAATGTACAGGCACAGACGCAACAAAATGAAGTTTACACTCGATGCGAGACGATGACGTCATTAGAAAGCGCCGCCTAACAGCGTGCGACCTGAAACGGGTACTGCAGCGCCGACCTCGAAATCGTACATTCAAAAGCCTACGAGTTACACCTGAAAGACAGGTTCGGATGACCGGCTTTTTAGGTGCGTTACCAAATGCTTAGTGAATCTCTCCAGCAACCATTTGTACCCTCATTTTCACTGTCTCACGTAATTTGTCAGCTCAGGTCAAACACGGGGCGAGAGTACGAATCTCCCAGAAAAGGTTCAAGGTAGTCAAACGCCGTAATTCGCACCCATTTCTCCATGAAGCGAGAGAGAGAAAGAAGTAACAAAAAAAGTCCCACGGTCCCTTACGCATTTGCCTGAGACGACTCGAAAGCGAAAGCCGTGTCCATACTTTCCTTCTCAGTCGATTATATCGATCTCCTTCCTCACCTCTGACCAAGCGACGCTGTCATGTGATGACGCGATCATGCACATGTGACGTCATGATGAGGTCACACATTTTGGCGGCTGTGACACCATGATGACGTCATCACATGATGACTTTGTGCCTCGCTCGTGTTGACGCCGACGCTCAATTTTCGCGTTTGATGAGACACCTAAGGCATGCGCCTTAAAAATGGGAGACGATTGAGAGGGCACCTGTAAGCAGTGGGAGCTGTACATTATCAATATGCGAAGACTATAAATAATGATGTGGTCACCCGATATCCTCATAGTGCGCGGTTTAAACGCACGTGGCAATTGTAGTCCTACTAATTGCTTTGTGGAAAAGAGCGTGGGCGAGGTTTTGAGAAACGACCCGTTACTACAGCACGCAAAAAATATGAAATTATCGAAGGAATACTATCTTTCGCAGCATCAATGAATTATCAAAGGCATAACATCTTTCGCAGCGTCAATGGGTGCAGGTTGACAACGTGAGCACCTCTTTGAGGAAAGCTGCCAAGGATGTTTGCTCGCAAGGCGCACTCGCCATACGTACAACCGCTCACGCCTGCATTTCTAGCGGCCAGGAATTGGCACGCCTTGGTTAATGACTGCAGCTTTTTGAGCCTGTCTTATTTTACCAGTGGTGGTTTCCGGAGGAAAGTTCTAGACAGGCTCTAAGAATGATTAACGCTCCGGTGCATTAGAAGTTCGATATAACGAAATGTCGGCTATAATGATGCATATCTAAAGCGTTCATTGCGGCGATTCTGCGTGTAACTAATTTATGCCTAGAACATTATTAGACACAACAATGATTATTTCGCTATCAAGTTCGGCTCTAATAAAAGCATTCCCGTTTTGTTTTTTTCGGAGTGAGACGTCAGCTTTTTTTTTTTTTTTTGCAAACTTGTAATTCCTTCGGCCTGCCTAATTCATCCTCTCCTCAAAACACCAATGTTTCAAGTAAATCCCGCAAGACACTTTTGTTGGCATTCATTGCACTGGTTCTGCTGTACTATCAGAGCTAGTAAAGAAAGAAAAACATCGGAAAGCTGGCATGGCACCACGCAAAGTCTGATATGTTCTTGTACATCTATAAACCCTGACAAGGGCAGTTGCCGCAAATAGGCAGCGGTAATCTGCGACAAATCTTTCGTAACACTGCATAACACAGAAACGGTAACAGTTGCTCCAATTCCTTCACGAAAACCCAGAAAGAGAAACATGATAATCGCACCGTAACAGGGTCAGATAAAAAAAAAACTAAACCTGCGCAATTCTTTCGAAATCTGAATGGCTGTAAATACATGCTGCTGTAGTAAAATGGCAGCTATCCTACAACACCCCTATTTCATAACTACATCGACGTTGCAGTGTTGCATTATACGTCTGTGTGAAACGCGTAGAACGAAGTGTCAGACGGTGGGCAAGTACAGTCGCGACCAATACGAGAGGGAACACAGAATTCGCGTTAATCAACGGTTACTTGTAATGTACCGATATAAACGTGACGTATTGAATAATACTTTTTTTCACGATGCCACGGCGCATGCGCCCTTCCAAAAGCGGAAAAGTCGCTAAACAACTCATCATCTCGGAAGCTTTCGCATTGGCAATACCGGTTGTCCGGGCCCCTACCAAAACCCTACGAAAACGGCAGAGGGCAGCGCAGAAAAATGTAAAATGCGGATTGCAAGACATATCTTTCCGCTTGAACATTTAGCGTTATGAGAATTTTTGCGCTTGCCCGCTGTATTTAGCCACTATAACCTTTAAAGGGGCCCTGCAACACTTCTTCAACATGGTCAGAAAACGCTGCCGATCGGTAGTCGAGGCTCCTGAGATCATGTGATCCAAACATTATAAGGCATCACGGGGCCTGCAATTTACAATTAATTCTCAAAGTCAACTAGAAATCGCTCGCTCTTCTCTCGGTAAACGATGCCATAAACCCAAATGACCGCGCCATAAACCTAACGTCCACGGCCATTGGTTGATTTGAGCATCGTGAGCTGCATAGTTGCCTAGGCGTGCACGCGTGCGCCCTCGCCATGTTCGCCGCGTGTTCAAAGAAAAAAAAAAAGTGCTCGAAGTCACGACGCGCGCTGACGAACGGACGTGTAGCCTCTTGCCTCCTTGTCATCGCCCCCCTGCGTAGCTCTCATTGCGCTCGCTGATACGAAAGGAGAGAGAAAGCGCCTAAAGAATGCGACAAATCCCTGTAACTCGGCTCGTGCTTGACCGACTCTAAAAATTTTTGCGGCAGTCGTCGATTCGCGAAGCAAAAAACTCCTTTAATGAAGCAATTCGATGATTACTTGGAAAAGTGTTGCAGGGCCCCTTTAAAAAGGTAATTTCAGTGTTCCCCTCATATCGTTCACGACTGTACATCGAGATCGTTTCGAGGAATGCAAGGTCCCAGAAATGCCTCCAGATTGAGATGCCGTCGCATCAATTCAGCGCGCACGCGACGTCGCTCCAACAGACGGGTGCAGTGCATGCTGCTGTTGAGCGTCGGGAGCAGCTACAGCCTGATGACAGTACAATACGGATTCCCAGCCTTTTTCATTATCATCATTGTACTGGTTATTCCGCTTGCCTCCAATATCAGACATAAGGCTGGAAGACTGGGGAGTACCGACTGGAAACAAACCTTCGCAAAGTCAATCTAACTAGCGAACATTGACACTGCAGTATACCAGAGATGTGCAGTTAATGCTACGTATTGATGTCGCTGTGCTGTTCTCAATTTGGCAACAACTCGAACCTTATGCTTTTTTTTTTCTTCACCAATATATGCAAATTTAACGGTAAGGATGCAACAGAAAACGATCAGCACAAGTGACCGATGAACGAAGTGGAAAAATGGCAACACATAATGCTCTTGTTCCTGAGCGTGCCAAAACTAGTGACTACCGTTGACGTTTTAAAGCGGGTGTGGCCAACAGAAAGCAGCCCGCCCTAAAGACTGCATATCGAATGCTAATTACAATTCGGCTGCTCCGGTCATGCATCGCATATGTGCTAATCTTTCTCCAATGCAGCTGGACGTGAAGAGAAGTTGCCCTGTTGAAACATTGGGTGCAACAACATTTCTTGTTTGAACACATTTGACCACTTCGTGCCTAGACTGCCAGGAAAGAAATGTTCGTGAGATGTCATGGTTGTTTGTGGACTGCCAGGAATCACTCTGGCATGTGGGAATGCCACGCATTCCCGGATCCGAAAGAGGCACAAGTCAATAAATCCAAGAGGTTGCACATTGCTGTCATACTGCCCTGGAGTCTTATCTGGTTTTCTTAGTGCAAATGTGGGAGCCACAAGTGAAGTAGCAAAGCGAGGTTGCATTCAACATCTTCAAACCCAAATATAAAAGCTATGTGCATTGCTCATGCATCGCTTGCAATGCTTCAAAGCATTTTGATGAATTGAACTCACCTCGACAGCGAATGCAGCGAGACTGAATTCTGCAAGACCTCTCAAAGAGACCAAAATGAGAATCACAGTAATTATCCGGGCAGGTAAACAACAAAACATTTCAGCTTGGCCATTAATATTCCATAAAAATGCTTTTAGCGGGCATTTCAATGTGTTTTCGATGAAATGGATGGTGGATTTCTGTTATGTGAAACTTTGTGGCTTCCCAGGGCAGGAAAGCACAGACAAATATGACTAATTCGAAGATATGCCTGAAGGAACAAATACGGTGAAACCCAGTCAAGTTCGATATTCAGACTGCTGCATATGCATGCAGGTTCCTCTAACATAATCATGATCAATCTGGCCTCTGGGAAAGTGACGTGGTGTCAGTCCAGTTTATGTTCACTTTCATTTATCCGTTAAACACGACTGACTGTGCATCTGTTCGCGCTGTCTGCTGCAATTAGTATATACCTCGGACCATCCCTTATTAAAGCTGGTTCATTCAAACTGATATCGGGGAGTTGCCCTGGCTGTTTTAATTATGTAGTCTGAGTCAACCGCATTCAGCATACAAAAAAAAAAAACCATCTATTGAAAAGCTTCATTAGGTGCAAATACGTCCTGTGCATTTGTTTCTGTTGCGCGTACTCTGCTAGTGAACCGCACGCTTTTATTTATGGTAAAGCGCAGTTTCATGACAGCATCTCCTCCTCGTTGCATATCAACTTCAACGGAAACCCAGCACTGAAACCTCCATTCCTGTAACCATTCTTTTGGGAGAACCGCTCTCGCTTTATATAGTGCCCAATAATTGTGGCAAGGTTGCTTCGCTGTGTTCGATTTGTGTTTCGCTTTGCGCTCGTCAACCAAGCATGCGGCGTGCTTTCGTCCATTGAGTGCATTGTGTATGTCATTGTACATTGGCCATTATCACTGGCCCGACAGTTGTGTTCCCAACATTCCGTCTAAAAAAAAGAAACATACAGGCACGATACACAGAAAAAAAAAAATCACACAAACGCACACACAAACACATGTCAGCACATACACACACACTTGCAAATGTGCAAGCTCGTCGGTTATCTAACATGTACTGGACAAAGATGACGCGAGGGTGTGTGCATGTTTGGTGCCAAATACTATGTTGTTGTAAAATTGTTAAGGCTGTCACTACTGCAGTGTGTATAGACATTAAAAGAATATTAAAAATTATCACAACACCACTCTGCTTCTAGTCTCTAATGTTGCTTGAAAGTGCCAGCCTCCTACCAACTGTTGCAGAGATCGACCGAGAGATGCAGAAGATTCAAGAAAGTGGAGCCGATATTGCCGTAATACAAGGGCCGTTTGTATACCCAATGCTAGAAGAATGTTTGCCGTCCTCAAGCCAAGAATGGCATTCTTTGGCACTCTGCATCACTCTAGATATAGAGTGTCAAAGAATACAGTGAGTGATCTAGAGTGTGCTCTAGATCACTCTAGAGAACACCCTAGATCACCCTCTCCAGTGGTGAGACAGTGAGTTCTCTTCCCCCATTGGGGATGCAGGTAAATTACCGACGTGAATGCTGCCATTGAACACCATTGTTGCTCTGGCAAAGGTAAGTCCCCTTGTTGCAAGGTTGGTTTCAGTGACAGCCCCTGTTCAGCAGCTGCAGTGCCCAGAAGATTCATATTTCATTATATCCATGCTGTAGGAAGGGCCCAAACTGATTCATTTAATAACAATTTCGGGGGTTTTACGATGCCAAAACCAGGATATGATTATGAGGCACGCCATAGTGGAGGGCTTCGGATTATTTCAACAACCCGGGGTTCTTTAATGCACACTAACATTGCAAAGTACATGGGCCTCTAGCATTTCACCTCCATCGAAATGTGACAACTGCTGGAATCTGGAAGCTGGATGCTCGAATCGAACCCACACATCTAACTGAGGGTAAGCAGCCGAGCACCGTAACCACTGTGACATTGTCACAGCAAAAAATGATTCAAAGATAGGAATCACCAATTTATGACACCGCAATGCTGTCAACATGCTTGTGTTCCAAGCAAGATGCCAAGAAAATGTGGCCACATCGCAGTGATCTAAGAACATAATTTAGTACAGCCACAGTAGATGGAGGTACTTGGCTGTAATGATGCGATATGTAGTCAGCTGTTAGCATATTGAACTCACAAAGAAGTGACACTTTCTTTGTTTGATATCAGTTATAAAAGCCCAAACATAAATTTCTACCAGTGTTTTGCCTTTTTCTTAATGTGCACTGCTGCATCCTTAAACTTTCTTTCAACAAAAAGCACACCTAAACAAAAAGTACAAGCTTTTTTTAGATGTATTATTATTATTATTATTATTATTATTATTATTATTATTATGTGTCGCTGCTCACAGAGCACATGCTCCATCTTTGTGAGCATGATGTCTCAAATGTCATATGAAAAAGAAAAATGCATCTGCAAGTTAACCTCACAACCATTTCAAGTTCTCGTTGTGAGCTTATGGTTACAACAAAGATAAATTTTTTTAAACATGATACAGATCCATCCACGTGTGTTTTTAGTTTCTATGTAACAGTATAGCATGCCCCAAAATGAAGCATAAGAAGCTAACTGTTTTACTATTTCTTATATCCGATATTTCATCGCATTAACATTTAAACATACCACTAGCAGCACAAGATCCACACGAGAAATAAGCTTTCTGGACTCTTGGGTCCAAGAGCTTTAATCATGCCTTCAGACGCTCCATGAGGAGCACAAGCTCGCAGTGCGGTGTGTGGGGAAACATATCCACGGGCACAGCCTTGGTCAGCACAAATGGGTCTCCTCTGTAGTTGTTTGAAGCAGCCCTTGCCAAACTGAAATGGGGTAGGGTTGGTTAATTGTACATGAATGTGCCTGGAAGATTACAATAAGGGTTGAACTTAAATTTAGGACAACACAGCAAGCCATGGAAAGCAAATGATAGGTGAAAATGATAAGACGGGAGCAGAGTGGGTCGGGGAATAAACATGTGGTAAGCACAACTTAGCCAAAAGCAAGAAGAAATGAGCTTGGACAGGGCATGTAGCGTGAAGGCAGGATAACTGCTGGTCATTAAGAGTAACAAACTGGACTCCAAGAGAAAAGAGGCAGAAAGTTAGGTGGGCAAATGAAATTAACAAGTTTGTGAGTATAACGTGGTTGCAGCAAACACAGGATTGGGTTATTTGTTGACTTCTGCGAATATTCAAGCACTTCAAATATTCGAACGAATAATACAGTATTCGAATTCGCTTCGACTCAAATTTAAGTTATCAGAAATTTCGAAGTATTCGAAATGAACGAATAGGTATACATTAGTCCACTTGTAACCCCCTTGTAAAGGTGGTTTCACTGCAGTGGAGGGGTGCTGTAGCGTGAATACACCTTTCCAGAGAAAATCCGCATTGCCGCGAAGCCCCACTTCAAGGTTAAATGAACATATTACCCTCATAATGATTCATCACTTTTTAAGTTTAAAAGCTTGTTATACTGGCTTATCTCCAAGTATAGTAAATTTTAAAATGTAACATATTTTACAGGTTATCACTTGCATTCTACTGAAAGCCAAATCCTGTTACTATTCAAAGTTGCTTCCGCTTTCTTTGAATCAATAAGAATGACATTTGCATACGCCTTGTCAGAATTAAAAAAAGAACATTGTGCAGGTTGGTTGGGTCATGACAAATATGCTCATTTTTCTTTACAATATGTGATATATACTATTACAATTTGATTCAAAATCATTTGACCAAAATCACTATTCGCTTTGAACCAAAAATTTACTACTCGCACAAGCCTAGTTAATTTGGTGAAACATGAGAGAGGCTTTCGCCCTGCAGTGAGCGTAGTCAGGCTGATGATGATGACATGAACGTGCTGCCATTCACAGGCTTGAAGAGCTTCATTTGTAATTTACACATCTTCATCACTGATCTATTTGTGTTTACTGAGTAGGGTTTGACAACAGCAGCAGTACATGGTAACCCCAATTTCGCGCAAGTTAGTTATATAATAATACCTTAATGTGTGCGGCAGTGGCCATGTAGCACTGCCAAACCAAAGCACATAAACTAGGGAACCCACTGTGCAGAGACACATTTTAGAGTTGTACATATCATTACAAACACAACTGGCTTCTAAATGTGTTCCAACATTGTGCAAACAATGATAGCAATGTTATTTTGATTTTCTAGAATTTAAATTTGTGCTTATATCACAAATACGGTCTCTGCAACAAATAGATAGGAGACTTGCTGTGTCAAAGGAGACCTTGCTGATTGTTGGTGCAATGTTTCAGTGTGTCTGGCGCCTGAGCAATAGAGGCGAAATGACAGCTCTACTACGCAGCCTACAGTACACGAAGCATTACTGAAGTCTTTCCCTCCTTGTGAACAACCGAAACTGCTTTCTGAACAGAAAATAAATCAGAATTTCTTACTCTAGAAAGTTTTGCAGCGCTCCTTCCGGGTTGCACGAGACGTACACCAGTTTCTTGATGGAGGATGTCCATCGAAGGGTGCGCAGCACTTTGTTGTCTGGAAAGCCAGCATTCATAGCAAGAACGAAAGACATGTGCTTTGTGGCAATAAGTGGACGTAGACTTGCACAGACGCACATAGTCGGTAACACTTTTGCACAGTGTCTTTATGTCAATATCAAAGCATGCCAATGTGAATATGGTAATGTCAATATGAAAGCATGCCTATGTGATCTGCCATCTATCTGCAATGGTGCGTTGTCAACAGTGTTGGCAGCACTGACCACTCTCTGGTCACCAGCAGACCTAGCTCGCTGGCCAACAAATCTACATCCGAGGGCATTTGCCTTTTATACATAAATCCCAGCAATTAACAATCGCACCATTATTTCATGCTTAAATGAAAACACAGTATGCGTTTGCAATGGTTTTGGTGGCAATGGGCAAGTACACAAGCCAAATGAACTGCCTGGCATACACAATGCCGCTGTTTATTTACAATTTGAAAAGATTTCATATCTTGGCTCTTTGGTCACAATTTGGTACTGGGTGCTGCAATTTTTAAGAGATGCACCTTCAACATCACTTCGTTGTTTACTATTTTGACAGTAAAAAAAGAATAATTACAAAGGTAGCACTCACGCAAGCCCTGCCTAGGTGGGTCTACAATGGCCACAATTTCCTCGCTGTCCCCGACTGTGCGGATCACGTCCTGTATGACGTCTTCAGCTTTCCCTTGCACAAAACTGGCATTCTTGATGCCTAAATGAAGTCACAGAGTAGCAGAGGGGCATGTAAGCCTAAATAATTATAATATTAATAATAAAAAAAAGGGTAAACCCAAGCCCACTAAAAGACGCATACAATACACATCCAAGGTATGAGCACACTGCACAGAATAAGCACATCACGCATGGCTATAGGCAGAATATCCGAGTCTATGATAGATGACCAAACTTGCGAAAGTTATTGTTGAATCAACTGTACAAATCCAAATGAGCACACAGTGGCACAACAGCTTACTGGCAGTAAGCAGCACTTCTCTAGTGCTCTGGTACTGAACAGCATATGTATGTGAGGCACTTTGTATGTTAGTGCAAGTTGTATAGTATTCAAAATGCAACTAAGCATATTATGCCTGAAAAAACAAAAAAAAAAAACAAAGGAAACTTTTGCATGGAAATTAAAAGAGTAAACAAACACATACCCAGTGTTTTGATAAATTATGGCACAACAAAATATTTTTCACAAGCTTAACCATGTTCTTCCACCAGACAAGAGTAAAAGGAGTGTGAAGTGTCAGAGTAGTGTTTTTATAAGACATGCACAATGACTTATTGATTGCCTTATACATGAACTAATAATGTTGCCATAAGCCACTCTTTAACAGATTTGATTGATTGGTTGATTGATCAATTGAATGACAGAGTTTAAAGTGCCAAAGTAACACAGAGAATATGAGAGACACCATAGTGGATAAATCTAGATTAATTTTCACAGCCTTGTATTTTTCAATGTACTATCTGCGTCAAATGAAACCTGAACAGCGACAAGCATTCGCAATGGTATAGTGCGCGCCATCCAGTTATCACCATGGACAGGCGCGCAAATGCACAGTGCGGCCAAACCACATGCGCACTGGTGATGACAGGACGGCATGCACTATACCATTGCGAGCACTTGCCGCTGTTCGGGTTTCATTTTACGCAGATAATACAGAGCACATCAGCATTTCATGAGTGGCATTTGAAATACAACTGCATTTGCTGGGAATCAAACCCACGATCTTATGCACAGCAACCAATCAACATAGCCACTAAGCCGCTCTTGCGGGTTTTTTGGCAGAGTGGAGAAGTACTAGTGATCGAGTACCGTGTATACTCGTGTAAAAGCCGCTCCCGTGCATTGCCCGCACCCCCCACTTATGGACGCAAAAATATGACAAAAAAAAAACTAGAACGTACCAAAATCATGGCCTTCGAGATTGCGTGCAACGGCAGGCTTACCACTGCACCTCAATCTCGGAGGCCATGGAAAAACGCATCTAGTCCCACAAAGTGCTACAAGATGGCGCCAGTTAGCTTTTGCGACCCGCCGCACACCATTATCATCATTGTTAAGCGACATGACATTACCGCTGCTTTTCTGGTTTTTGTGGTTCCCGCCTTACCCAGTGTCATTTCGCCTTTGTTATATGGTGTGCTGTTGGGGAGTATGTGGACTACTTGCAGAGTCTGTTGTGCTGCGTGTGCCACGTCACTCTAGCATCGTGTGGCAGACTGCGTGGTTTTGAACGTGAACAAATGGAAGCAATGGGCAAGCACAGACGGTCGTACGCAGCAGGCTTGAAACTTCAAGTGGCAAAATATGCTGAGGAACATGGTAAACGAGAGGCCAGGTGCAAGTTCGACATCAACAAAAGTGTGTTCGATGCCTGGTGAATGCAAATGCAAGACTTTGCTGAAAATAGTGAAATAACAGGTTCATATCTGTTGCCAGTTTTTGAATTATTGAACACAGTAGTCACAGTGGCACTACTGTGTGTTAATGTGCATCTACTAGGCCCGATTCGCGTATAACTCGCACCTGAGCAAGATTTGACGAAAAAAGTGCGGCTTATACACGAGTATATACGGTATTTGCACTTAGACTCATGACTTACCATCATTATAAGAAGTGGTCATCGCAAAGGCCGGCCTACAGGCAGTATTTGATTCTTGCATTTTGCTGCTGCTTCTAATATATTAACAATAGTGCAAATGCTACGAGGTAAGAAACTTACCGTTTAGTTCGGCATTTCGCTTGGCGTTCTGCACTGCTCTTCTGCACACTTCCACACCATAGACTCGCTTGACTTTCTAAAGAGAGAGGCGAAAAGACCATAATAAAAAGAACAAAGTTTGCAAGCAATTTATTCACTGACGAATTCAACGAGCTCAATTAATGTTGCCGGTAAAGACAATGCAAAGCATTATTGATGCATAGCAAAAATACGCTCACAAGTGAGAAGTTTCTCTCCCGCTATGGAGGCTTGTAGAGCTTTCAGTACTTTTTTTGTTGTTTGTATTGACACGCATACTTGAATTTTCTTTTTGACATTGACCGGGTTTTACTGGCTAAAATTTATGGATGTGTTATCGCTCGGTGCAGGCTGCACCTGAATGTATTGAAAACTACTCGAGCGTTTTCAAATTTTGTGCCCTGTTTGCATGGATCACACTAATAGTTGAGCACATTCAGGAATTCACGTGAGCACCAGCGACAACACTGGAATGTACGGCGAAACCAGATGCGCTCAATATTTGCTGGCTTGGCTGCTGTGTTCCGCAACGTCACAACCATGTGACCGTAAATAAAGAAAATTCATATTAGAAAGTTGGAACACTGGGGCCATTATCAATGTTCTAGCTGTGCACATGCAGCAGCTAGAGTAATAACTTAGTTGGTCATCAAAACTCTCAGTTGAACACACCTTTTGTGAAGACTGTCTTCTTTTCATTTACCCAAAGCTTAATATAAGTCATGCACCCACAGCTGTTATTACTAACTGCCTATCCTCAGTCACTCCCTTCATAGTTCATGCAAATCACACTCACCGAAGCCAGGGACAGGCCTATGGTTCCGGTGCCACAGCAAATGTCGAGAAGTGTTGTCTGTGTGCTGAGACCTGCAACGTGTTCTGCGGTCCTATACAATACTTCTGCAGCTGGCGTGTTCACTTGAAAAAATGCGTCGGGGCTCACTTGGAACGTCAGACCGAGGAGATTCTCTTCGATGTCCTTCAAACAGAAATTAAATTGGAAAGCATTGAAAGGAATAAATAAAAATGCCTGTTCTAGTTAGCCTTGGTAATGCTTGCTCAGCTAAAGCTTCACATTTAGAAGTAAGCTGAATTCCTTGAATGCACACAGTTCATTTTATAGGACGTTACAACACCAAAGCCCTGCTCTTATTAGAAACCATCAATGTCATAAGGTTTAAGTGCTCAGCTTATTGAAAAAATGTAAAGTATCGGTGCTGAGTAAACCGCTATGGAAAATAAAAGAAATTTAGTACATACAGTTAAAACCCTTAAAGGAGACAGCACCGGGGAGCAGTTCTTGTCTCTTATACGAGATGTCTCCTAAAAGCAGGGTACTACCATGTTCTCATTTTCTGAGAACATGGTACCCTGCTTCGATGTAAGCACACTGGTGTCTCTTACACCCAAATGTCTGTTACATCAGTGTGTCCTATTAAAGGTTCAACTGCACATAAGCAAAATAAGAAAGGCTAAATCCAAGCAGTCCAATGTGACAAACAGTTAAACACAGGTTTAAGATGCATAACTAATGGCATCACGCAGTATGTGCTAGTGGCTTGTACATTCATTTACCTCTGTTCCAAAGACGTGCTCATAATCTGGCTGCTCCTCATCGGAACGTTTCTTGTCAAACCTCTGGAAGTGGAACGACGTGACACCAGCCGACTTTCCAGGACCCTCTGTGAAGAACTGGCGCAGTTTTTCTTTCTCTTGCGAGATGTGCTCCTTAAAGGTCGAAACAGGCAGGTAAAAAAAGTTATTTAAAAAAAATATGAGGGAGGTAAATAAAGAATGGTTGAGAAGATAGCCGTATTGTCACGTTGTCGTGATGTTGAAGAAAGTAGCAGTTGGCAGGGTAAGGCAGATGAAACTTTTTATTTTGGCAAACCTGTGCCCGGGAAACGAAAAGTCAAACTACAGCAATACACGCTGTACACTGATAGTGGCGAACAGAGTGTCGGCCGTCGATAAAGTGATCTGCAGTAGGGCGCGTCGGCATTTACACATGCGGCATCAAACATTCGAGCCTTATTGCTGGTGGCTGTGTTAGTTCCAGAATAATCTCAGCTGTTCGCAATTGCACACTCAAGCCTATAAGAAGATTCTAAAATAATCTGGAAGGTTCCCAGACATTAGGGCACGGCTAGCGCAAGGCAGCGGCTACGCGTGCAATGCACTAGTTACACAAAAATAACAAAAGAAGCGCACGTGGCAATTCAAGCCACTAAACAGTAAACAAAAGAAGGTGGCACAACAGGACACATGCTTCACAACAGTTTGGCTTATTGGTCAGATGGAGGGAATAGTATAAATAAATGGCACAATAAATGGCGCAAAGCCACAAAGAAACATGAACATATGCTCTGATGAGCATATGCTCCAATTAGGAAGCCTACATGCATACACATATAGGTCCTCAACCAACAGTTAGCACCTGTCAAGTTCAAATAAAACATGACAGGTTGTAAGGTGACATACACGGCAGGTGCAACGATAGTTTTCAGCGGTGATATCTAGCAGTCAATGTAGGCACCATCACAGTTTTCGGACATGACAGCCGTGAAGGGAAACATAAGAAACAGAAACTATAATACACATGAGTCCATGAGAATTAAATGGGACTTGCATTTCAGAATTCCATCGTCATATTCAGCCTATTTTATGCCCACTGCAGGACGAAGGCCTCTCCCAATGATATCCAATTTACCCGATCTTGTGCGAGCTGATTCCATTTTATCCCTGCGAACTCCTTAATTTTGTCATTCCATCTAATTCGCTGCCCTCCTCAGCTGAATCTCCTATAGCTCCAAGTGACCAAAACTTGTTTGTCCTACACATTACAGGTCCAGCCCAGGTACATTTCTTTCGCTTAACGTAAACTAGGATGTTGGCTGCCCCAGTTTGTTCGCTGACCCACCTTGCTGTAACAACCAGGAAAACTGAAGAAACAGAGAGCATCAATGTTTACTGTATGTTCACTAGGAAGCTTAAAAATGTCAAGTATGACAAACAAAACCACAAGAACGTGTGAACCCACGTGCATGAATATGAAACGATTCTGTGCATTTCTCTCATTTGCGTGATAGCTGAACAGCAGAAAAGGGAGTGTTCGCTCCATTAATTTTACTAATAGACTGTATGGCGTGAATAGTAGGTACATCATGTAAAGTGCAAATTGATGAACAAACCTCACTGAGTGCTTGAGGATGAATGACTGCAATGGCCATGATGTGGTCTTTGCTGGTGGTGCGCACAGTTAGTTGGCGCCAGTACCCTTCGTGCGTCTCCGGGTTGAATGGCTCCTTGCCAGACTGCTGCACATAGTCCTGAAAACACTGCACAGAAAAACGTATGGTGGTTGCTAGTTACAATGTGGCATGAAGACACGAATGTGTGATTAAGAGCGGACGTGGTGCCGACTCTAAAAGGGACACACAAAAAAAATGTAGACACCTTTCATGGAAAAAGAGGTTGCAGATTTATCAGAACATACAGATAGGCAGAAATGTTTCTAATTGTGAATATTACACAAGTGGAGGCAAGAGAGGTTACAAGTGTTTGATGCCTCACTCACCGCAAGTACAGATGTTTGTCTACTATAGTATGACATGTGAAAAAACTGTAACAATATGCTTGCCATTTATTCAGTCGAATGGCCTCCTCAGACTGGCTCATATAGGTATGAGGAAAACCTCTTTTTATTTTTTTTTAAGAACTCTGTTGCCTTCTCCATTTAGGGTGTCATTCTAAAATCTAGGCCATCTTCAAGTTTTTACAATAATTTAAATGAACAGAAAGCCTTTTCAGTTCGTATAGTACTGCTGAAAGAAAGAGCACCCCCTGACAATGTTTCCACTAAGGTTACCTATCTGCATGCTGCTTTTTTAATTCTTTTTGCATAACAACCACACAAGAATGGCATAACAACAAGACGAAGAAGTTGGTAGCATCCAACATGTAGGTCTAGCTTAAAATGAATTTATTTCGTCTGACTGTGTTGCGTAGAAGAACACGCATCACGCCCACACTTCGTATGTGAAGCCTGACAGCGCTAGCATTTATGCGTCGGTGTGAAACATGACAACTACAGTACAATTTCTGTGATATCTGTTGATAAGATGTACAGCAACGAAGCTAGGATTCAGCAAACATCAAGTAGATGCACTAATTAAGAAAAGCAATGAAGATGAAATACTAAGTGCAACCAGAGCCTAAGACCACCACACCAGATAGTATCTAAAAGAACTTGTTGTTGGGCTAGTATCTGTTTCTGTTATCTGTGTTGGGCTAGTAACTTGTTGTTGGGATAGTATCTGTTCTAATGCAATTTCCCAAGGTACCATGCGCATACTGCAGATTTCTGTATGTTGGTGACACCATAAATCTGAAACGACATTTACAGCAGCACCAAAACGATGTCAATACAGTCGAGCCCGTTTATAACAAACCTGAGCGTGACGCGGCGTCCCGTTCGTGTATCCTGAAGTTCGTAATAAATGAAAAAACAGCTTTTAAAAAGTTACAAGTGAAAACCCAAAATTATTTTTTGCAAAAAAGTCCGTGATGCACGTCTGCTTCGAGAGTGCCGATGCGATAAGGGTGGTCTCCAGTTTATTTAAAGCGGCAGCATGCTCCTCGCCGAGGCCCTTGGCATAGACAAGTTGCCTGAGGCTATCTATGTAGCCAATTGCTACAGGCACGCTTGTGGGCGCTGGCTCCAACGTTTCATCATCGTCGTCATCTGATTCCTCCGAGTCGCTCTTGCCGCGCACTTCATTGACAATGCCCTCATCCGTGCCATGGTTCCGCGGTGGTCGGCATCATCATCGGTTATAAGGAAATCATCCCAGCAGATGTCCCGCCCTCTCATGTCGGAGTCGACAACACGCTGCCACAAATCGCCGCCGGAGTGGTCCTCTTCGGAAGCTTCAGGGTCGGCATCGGCTCCGACATCGGCGAAGCCGGCCTTGCGGAAACAGTTTTGCACACATGTAGCCGTTACCTCCGCCCACGAAGCCTTTACCATCTCCAAAGTTGAGTACAGCGACACCCAAAGCGGCAGGTTGGCTGCCGGCCGGTCAACAGCTATGAGCATGCGCTACACAACGCGGCGCCTATAATAAGCCTTAAACGCGCGGATTATGCCCAAGTCAAGCGGTTGCACTTTCGACGTTGTGTTGGGCGGCAGGAAAAGCAGGGTCACTGCCGTGAGATGAGGGCTTGTACGTGGGTGCGCGGAGCAACTGTCGACCACAAGCAGCACACGCCTGCCTTGCTTGTGCATGTCGCGGTCTAACTCGCTCAGCCACTCTGCGAATAAATCGCGCGTCATCCACACTTTAGCACTATGCCTGTAACGCACAGGCACATAGCCCCGAAAGCAACGCGGCTTCTTTGACTTGCCGATTACAAAGGGTAAGCGCCGGTCGCTGCCATCCATGTTAGTGCACAAAAGCGCTGTGACGCGCACTTTACTGTGCTTGCCGCCAGCACATATGTCGCCTTTCATGGCGTGTGTTTTTCCTGGCAGCATCTGGTAGAATAACGCAGTTTCGTCTGCGTTACAGACGTCTCGCTCCGCATAGCTTAAAATAGTGTCTCGATTTGCTTCAAGCCACGAGGCAACGTCTTGGTCACTGGCCGAGGCCGCCTCACCGACAGTCGATTTAAAAACAATGCCATGACGCACCTTGAACCGATGTAGCAAGCCATTTCCTGGGCAGAAGTCGGGAAAATCCAACAGAAATGCGAAGTCTTTCGCTTTGGCCAGCATCATCGGACCACTTATCGGAATGTTCCGAGCCCGCGCGTCGACGAACCATTTCAGAAGCGCTTCCTCCACGTCTGCGTAGGTGGCCCTCCGCAGGCGCTTTCTGTCCGTCGAGTTGGCATCGGCACTGATTATCTTGTCCTTGTTCATTAGAATCGTTGATATTGGACATGCCGTACTTCTTAACCAGCTCGCAGTTTTTAGCGCCTTGAGCTAGCTCGTTTAGAATGGCTCGCTTGGTAGAAATGTCCAGCGCTTTTCGCTTCGTGCCATCTGTTTGCGCAGAGGGCTTCCCATACGCCATTCTGACATACACGCACACCAACAACAAGCAAGATGCGCACGTGTGACACACAAGCAAGTAAGCGTACAACGGCTCTGCGCCCTGTCTGAGCTCGTTTCTACCCAGAAAAAGAAACTTCGGAATTCGAGCCGGCGTGGACAGGCAGAGGAGTTGCGATAAAGGGGGAAGAGAGGAGAACGGCCTTGGGAGAGTCACTGTACTTGGGAGAGTGGCCTACGCGCGCAGCGGTCAGAGAATCTCATTGGGGCGCCGGTTCGCGGAAGGGTGAAAACGGCTGTCACACGGGACGGATCGTGAAAAGTTGAACTTGCGCGGCCCCACCAACTTCGATAATTCGCACTTCGTTCCGCGTAAGCCATTTTTACCCTTCCGCACGCGTGCAGGGCATGCTGAACGGAGTGCAAAATGAGCGAGAACACAGAACGAATCGCGAAATATCGAAGTCGGTGAGCACCCCGCACCCACTGCCGATGCGGGGTGCTCGGAGCAGCAGGGGAACAAGGACGGAGTGGTGCGTAACAAAAACTGTTGGGGAGAACGACAATGAGAAGCCTGCGGAGGCAGGATCGGCGTTTGGCTCGCCGATGGCTTATAGGTGGTCGATAAGGGTTGTCTCCGCAGTCGCCGGCCGACTCCGTTTGCTGTAACCGATCGCAGGGTTCAAAGGCGTTCGTTGTAAGTGTGATTTTGTGCCATTGAAATAATGTATATTTCCACGGTCACGCGGGTACCGTTCGTTTTAAGACGAAGTTCGTTTTAAGTGGGGCCGTTATATGTGGGCTCAACTGTAATGGGAACCTATTGACAAATGCTGTAGCAGAGCCACGTGCACATGTTGGGATGCATTTGTTCGGATAGCAAGCATATTGGCAACATATGTAAACAAGCCAATGGCTTTATCTACTATAATCACTCATCATTAAGCTATACTGACAACACCCTTAATGGAATCGATGGCAATATTAACCACATCTACTCAAATTCAGTTCGCCACATATTCAAAGGTATATGCGTAAACTGTTTCAGTGATGGCCTTTGTCCTTTAATGCTTTACAAATGAACTTCCCGTACAGGCACTGAAACATCACTTTTGACAGATTTTGGTCCGTGACAAGATTCACAACAACTGTACCACACCTGAGCAACTTTCTTTGCAGACTCGGGAACGTTTGGTAGGTCAGCCGCCGAAGCAACACTCATCGACCCCTGTCGATAGCTGCTGATGCGGAAGCCGACAACGACCTCTCCTGTCTCCAGGTGTCTTCCAACTGTGAATTCATTCTTGTTGCGATAGCCGTCCACAACTGGAGATGCTTTGATGGGCTCAAGAGGACACACACCCAATTTGTGCGCCTCCCTGAAAATGGAGGAGAAAAAATAAACTTTACTAACCCTTTCAGAAGCGACCTATGAAGAACTGTCTGTAAATGCATCAAATTGACACAATGTTCCTTCTAGGCACTCAATATTCTATAGCAAAAAAAAAATAATACCATAATACACTGATTTAAGAGTTTCATACTAATTAATCCTAATGAAATTGTAATTCGGTATCTATTTATTCCGAAGTCATACACATTCTGTTTCGGTACAAATAGAATCAAATCTCAGGCTAGGAATATTGTGCGATTTCATTTTTCATTAACATTTACTTCGAACAAAGAACAATTACACTTTGGACATGGCTTGCGGAAAGCAGCTCGTCGAACGACTCGTCGTACACGGTAGTGCCTTCAGCAAAGTGATCATGTGCAACAGCATGCTGCAAAATGAAGTTAAATGAAGACACATTTATTATGCAGGATGTTCAAGTCATCCAAGCTTCAATGTATCCTTGCTCTTTCTTAGCCCCTAGTTAACTCAACTAGGAAAAACAAGTTCTATACGCAATTGAAGTTGAAGTTTATTTCACCACAGTGCTACATTTTTTTCTTTCTTTCTTTATTTTTTTTAACATTTTTTTAGTCATTCATGAAACAAAAATACAATGTGCGGTGTGGAATGTGGGAAAAAACTGCAATACAAACACAGCTTGACTAGCCCACATCCCAGCATACAAGGCAGAAAAGTGACAGCACTCATGAAGTCCTCTAAACAAGTAAACGGACACATATACATAGTTTAAAGTTGCACATAAGAAATATCATTACATACAAAAAATTTAAAGAAATGTAAACAGGACTGCACTCTTTGAAGAAATACGAAAAATATAAATAAGCAAAATACATGAAAAAAATATCTTCGGAACTGCCAAAATTTGTGCCAGATTTTTTCCCTTTTTTTCTCTTGCGTCATGTAGGCAAAAAAAGACTGGACATATCCTGCCGCGAGAGAAGGAGCAATTGCTCCAATGAAAAAGTGACTTTATTTACTATATGTGGACAAAGCACCTCAAAGGGTTAAGTGACCTGGCTCAGGATTACGTTTACGTAGCATTCTCTCATTCGTTCACCTCTCTCCAATACACAAAGTATTTCTGAGCCAAAGCATAAGCAAGCTACAACCAAGCTTCAGTGCCACTTGGCTTGATGCAGCAACCAACGTTATAGGCTGTTATGCAAAAAACTGCCTCATCCAATCACAAGAGTCGCTCTTTCTGACCTCTGTTTGTTGATCCACGACTTGAGACCTGGGGTTAACTTGCTCGAGTTTCCGGGCATACTTCACCATGACTTTTCTCATCTGCTCTTCCTTCTGCTCCAGTTGCTGCTGATATGGCAGGTCTGACCAGGAGGCCACAGATTCTTTGATTCTGCGAAGTGCGTTATTGAGGCCAAGTCCGTTAATTCATTACAAACATCCAACAGTTCAATTAATGTTCGAATTTCCATAGATGCACTAATGCTGACTAACCACAAAAGGACGCAATGCGTGAAATGGGTGTTCATGGTATATCTTCAATCGCAATCAGACCTGATTTGAATAGAAGCTGTGGAAGAGAGTCAATCGTTGTCGAGAAGTTGATTTTTATTTGGCTCCATCGTGATAAAAAAAATGCCAGGCCCTCCAGAGCGCAGAGCACAGTCAAAGTAAAATCTGGAAGAGTGGCCTTTCTAGAGCCCATTCGAACTCTCTTGGGGAAACTAATACAAGTACACATGCAAGGTATCCCTACGCCACAAATCATAATTTTGTGATGTAGGGGAGCACCCACTATGCCATTATTTGTCTTTCTGCAGATAAGAGAGGTACCCGCTACACATCTGTAAGGCATTATGTGCACTTTGTCCTGTGGAGCTGCATTCGCTATGACGCCCAGCGACACCTGCTCCAGATGCTTTGGACCAACTGGACTCGAGACTATTTTCTGTGCAGGGTAGCAAACTGGATGTGCGTCTGGTTAGCCTCCCTGCCTTTGCTTGCTTATATATCTTTCTCTGTTGATTCTGTGGCTGATGATGATGATTATGTTGAACCACATTTTAGTGGGTGGAAGCTTTAAACAACACACTCTTGCACAATTAGCATTGGTGTGATGCCTGGTTGTTATTTTACTCTTGTGCCAAGCTATATTACAAATGGTTATGCGATCCTTGCCCGACATGACGCCTGTATAGGATCTTTTTGCAAAGGAGTTTCAAGCACCAGCGTGGCTCTGAGGTAGAATACTCGACTGCCACGTTTTCCTGATCATTTCTACATTTCAATTTTTGAATGGTGCAGTTTAATTTTCTCGACGCTGTCCCTTACGGTTGGAAATAAATAAAATTATTCTTTAATTGCTTCCCCTTCTGAATTTGCCCAGCTTGGCTGAAGTGGCCCGACTGTAATGCATGTCCACAGGAGCAGAGCTTGTGCAAATCTAAGTGAGCTTATGCCAGCCTTAGTCACAAACGATTGAAGTGTGACTTCATGCCAAGCGAAGTACACGACCCCAACTGTATCTAAGTCTATGCACATGTGAATGTGGTTGCCTGGAAGACTGAAATGTGAGCCCATATTTCTGCGAGCTTGAACAAGATGAACTAAGTCACGGCAGTTCAGCATGGTGCAATTTACAATGTGTTTGAAAGCTACACTTTGTGAACAAGCACCACTAGTTACGGTTATCTTGCTCACCTAGGCTCGTCAGTGAATTCTGATTAATGATATAAAAGTTAAGAAAAAAAAACGCAATAAGTGTAAGTGTAATTTCACACAGTGAGAAGCACAAGAGGTCGTGAGCCCAATGAACATAACTGGATTGTAATTTGCAGACAAGTACATTTTATATGGCATGTTATTCTTTGACCACCTGAGAAAACAGCTAGTGACAAACCTCTCAGAGATGCTGGATTCATCACACTGTCTCTTTACAGGTACGACGTCTTCAGCTTCGCCAAGTTTTCGTTTCTGAATGAGCGGATCAGCCATGGATTCGCTTTCTGCAAGAACATTTCAAAACTCAGAAACACAGTTTTCAGAGTACCGTGCATTGCTTGTTCAGCTTTTTTATAGCATTTTTTTTTTGTATGCCTAGAATGGTCCGATAAACTGTTCTTGTACCTTCACTGTCAATGTGCACCCTTTGAATTTGTAGCCTTGAATCTTCTGCAGGGCATTCTCCGGTCTTCTTCGGATCTGTTCGTTGAAGCAAAATTTCGTTATAACGAACTCCACAACTAACAAGCAATGAAAACTCGCCCGGAGTTTACCTGAACGACACGAAGGCGAACCTCGCGTTGTTCACGACTTTGATTTTGTGGGGGTTCAAGTGTAAGGTCTTCGAAAGAAGTTTCTTCATTTGCTGCACAAAACAAAGACGGGAAAAGAAATGTTCACTGCCTAATAAGAGCGTGTCAAGCTACGCAAGAGTATAACAACATGCAGTCTTACTCCGTGGCCGAATATCTTGGGGAGATTTCCGATTCGATCTTGTGCACTTCAGAGGTGAACTCATCCCTCTTGGTGTAGAAATATGGGTCGTGGACCTTATCCATTTCCTCGGATACGGCATTTTCAGAGTTTGCATTTTCGCTCGAGGTGGTGGTTACGTGTGTCTTGTCATTTACACTGGTTTCAGAAGTGGCTAGCGAGTTCTCAAACACCTCACCGCCACCTCGCTATCGTCCCTCGCACACTGCGCCGTTTCGATTGTGGCGTTAACTTCATCTGTGGTTGACATGGTGTGGAATACGTGTATAAAAAAAATAGCGCTTAGCTTTAGCAATTAACATAAGCTTTGAAGCACGAGTTATGGGTGCCGCTGTTTCGGTAGCGAAAACAGTAAGCACGTGGACTTAAACATGACACATGGTTGCTACCAAATCGTCGGGAACACCCACCTAAGACAAGGTTCAAACTTCATAAAAATTAGGTATCATGGTTATTATATAAAACCACTAAATATTTTGTAAGTTCTTAAAGAGGCTGTTGAGCTTTTATAATTAGGTGGAGTTTGAATTCTAGCAGCATGTGACGCTCGTCTCTGACTACAATTGCCAATCTCAAGGCTATGCTTTTGTGTATAGAAAAAACTACGTCGAAAA
>NC_051179.1:20588165-20633683 GCF_013339695.2 Rhipicephalus sanguineus
GATTTCCATATGCTTCACCTCTCCACACTCCCCGTATTGCGGCAAAGCTGCTTTTCAAGCTCGCTACGGTCGCAAATGTATTAACTCAAGAAAACGCTGGTTTCCAACATGAAGATGAAAGATGTGGCAGAGGTGGGGGCTCAATTAATGCTGTTTTGGACCTGAAATTTGGGCAGGAAGTCTGAAAAATCGGACGCCGAAGCTTTTTAGCATCCCAAAATTTCAGATGTTCTTATATATCACGTCTACGAGGCAGATTTGGAACAATCTGACGTGAAGGAGAGCACACCCTTGTCCGCCACATCATTGGGCTTCCACAGAAGTTGAAAGAGGAGGAGAGGCTGAGAAAATGGCATCTTTGCCTATCACGTGTAAAGTGTTGCCGGCAACACTTTGGTTGCACCAAATCATGTACATAAATACAATTCGGCCTCTACATTTCCTCATTCTTGATAAGACAACTATGAAACACCACCCCACCAGCGCTTCATCAACCTAGCAAAAAGAAACACTTTCATGTTGCTATCTGATGAGAACATACTTAGGGATTCTCTGCAACTTTTTCTGTAATTTCACTTCGAAGTATTCGAAAAATGTTTGAGAAATATTCGAAAATTATTCGAAAATTATTCGATTCGATTCGCACTCAATCTTTATTATTCGAATTCGCTTCGCACCCAAAATTTTGCTATTCGCACAGCTCTACTTAATATAAGTCATGCACCCACAGCTGTTATTACTAACTGCCTATCCTCAGTCACTCTCTTCATAGCTCGTGCAAAACCGCACTCACCGAAGCCAGGGACAGGCCTATGGTTCCGGTGCCGCAGCAAATGTCGAGAAGTGTTGTCTGTGCGCTGAGACCTGCAACGTCTTCTGCAGTCCTGTACAGTACTTCTGCAGCTGGCGTGTTCACTTGAAAAAATGCGTCTGGGCTCACTTGGAACGTCAGACCGAGGAGATTCTCTTCGATGTCCTTCAAACAGAAATTAAATTGGAAAGCATTGAAAGGAATAAAAAAAAAATGCCTGTTCTAGTTAGCCTTGGCAATGCTTGCTCAGCTAAAGCTTCACATTTAGAAGTTGAATTCCTTGAATGCACACAGTTCATTTTATAGGACGTTACAACACCAAAGCCCTGCTCTTATTAGAAACCATCAATGTCATAAGGTTTAAGTGCTCAGCTTATTGCAAAAATGTAAAGCATCGGTGCTGAGTAAACCGCTATGGAAAATAAAAGAAATTTAGTACATACAGCTGAAACCGTTAAAGGAGACAGCACCGGGGAGCAGTTGTTGTCTCTTATACGAGATGTCTCCTAAAAGTAGGGTACCATGTTCTCATTTTCTGAGAACATGGTACCCTGCTTCGATGTAAGCACACTGGTGTCTCTTACACCCAAATGCCTGTTACATCAGTGTGTCCTATTAAAGGTTCAACTGCACATAAGCAAAATAAGAAAGACTAAATCCAAGAAGTCCAATGTGACAAACCGTTAAACACAGGTTTAAGATGCATAAGTACGCTTCACGCAGTACGTGCTAAGTCGCTTGTACATTCATTTACCTCTGTTCCAAAGACGTGCTCATAATCTGGCTGCTCCTCATCGGAACGTTTCTTGTCAAACCTCTGGAAGTGGAACGACGTGACACCAGCCGACTTTCCAGGACCCTCTGTGAAGAACTGGCGCAGTTTTTCTTTCTCTTGTGAGATGTGCTCCTTAAAGGTCGAAACAGGCAGGTAAAAAAAGTTATTTAAAAAAAATATGAGGGAGGTAAATAAAGAATGGTTGATAAGATAGCCGTATTGTCACGTGGTCGTGATGTTGAAGAAAGTAGCAGTTGGCAGGGTAAGGCAGATGAAACTTTTTATTTTGGCAAACCTGTGCCCGGGAAACGAAAAGTCAAACTACAGCAATACACGCTGTACACTGATAGTGGCGAACAGAGTGTCGGCCGTCGATAAAGTGATCTGCAGTAGGGCGCGTCGGCATTTACACATGCGGCATCAAACATTCGAGCCTTATTGCTGGTGGCTGTGTTAGTTCCAGAATAATCTCAGCTGTTCGCAATTGCACACTCAAGCCTATAAGAAGATTCTAAAATAATCTGGAAGGTTCCCAGACATTAGGGCACGGCTAGCGCAAGGCAGCGGCTACGTGTGCAATGCACTAGTTACACAAAAATAACAAAAGAAGCGCGCGTGGCAATTCAAGCCACTAAACAGTAAACAAAAGAAGGTGGCACAACAGGACACATGCTTCACAACAGTTTGGCTTATTGGTCAGATGGAGGGAATAGTATAAATAAATGGCACAATAAATGGCGCAAAGCCACAAAGAAACATGAACATATGCTCTGATGAGCATATGCTCCAATTAGGAAGCCTACATGCATACACATATAGGTCCTCAACCAACAGTTAGCACCTGTCAAGTTCAAATAAAACATGACAGGTTGTAAGGTGACATACACGGCAGGTGCAACGATAGTTTTCAGCGGTGATATCTAGCAGTCAATGTAGGCACCATCACAGTTTTCGGACATGACAGCCGTGAAGGGAAACACAAGAAACAGAAACTAATACACATGAGTCCATGAGAATTAAATGGGACTTGCATTTCAGAATTCCATCGTCATATTCAGCCTATTTTATGCCCACTGCAGGACGAAGGCCTCTCCCAATGATATCCAATTTACCCAATCTTGTGCGAGCTGATTCCATTTTATCCCTGCGAACTCCTTATTTTGTCATTCCATCTAATTCGCTGCCCTCCTCAGCTGAATCTCCTATAGCTCCAAGTGACCAAAACTTGTTTGTCCTACACATTACAGGTCCAGCCCAGGTACATTTCTTTCGCTTAACGTAAACTAGGATGTTGGCTGCCCCAGTTTGTTCGCTGACCCACCTTGCTGTAACAACCAGGAAAACTGAAGAAACAGAGAGCATCAATGTTTACTGTAAGTTCACTAGGAAGCTTAAAAATGTCAAGTATGACAAACAAAACCACAAGAACGTGTGAACCCACGTGCATGAATATGAAACGATTCTGTGCATTTCTCTCATTTGCGTGATAGCTGAACAGCAGAAAAGGGAGTGTTCCCTCCATTAATTTTACTTATAGACTGTATGGCTTGAATGGTAGGTACATCATGTAAAGTGCAAATTGATGAACAAACCTCACTGAGTGCCTGAGGATGAATGACTGCAATGGCCATGATGTGGTCTTTGCTGGTGGTGCGCACAGTTAGTTGACGCCAGTACCCTTCGTGCGTCTCCGGGTTGAATGGCTCCTTGCCAGACTGCTGCACATAGTCCTGAAAACACTGCACAGAAAAACGTATGGTGGTTGCTAGTTACAATGTGGCATGAAGACACGAATGTGTGATTAAGAGCGGACGTGGTGCCGACTCTAAAAGGGACGCACAAAAAAAATGTAGACACCTTTCATGGAAAAAGAGGTTGCAGATTTATCAGAACATACAGATAGGCAGAAATGTTTCTAATTGTGAATATTATACAAGTGGAGGCAAGAGAGGTTACAAGTGTTTGATGCCTCACTCACCGCAAGTACAGATGTTTGTCTACTATAGTATGACATGTGAAAAAACTGTAACAATATGCTTGCCATTTATTCAGTCGAATGGCCTCCTCAGACTGGCTCATATAGGTATGAGGAAAACCTCTTTTTATTTTTTTAAGAACTCTATTGCCTTCTCCATTTAGTGTGTCATTCTAAAATCTAGGCCATCTTCAAGTTTTTACAATAATTTAAATGAACAGAAAGCCTTTTCAGTTCGTATAGTACTGCTGAAAGAAAGAGCACCCCCTGACAATGTTTCCACTAAGGTTACCTATCTGCATGCTGCTTTTTTAATTCTTTTTGCATAACAACCACACAAGAATGGCATAACAACAAGACAAAGAAGTTGGTAGCATCCAACATGTAGGTCTAGCTTAAAATGAATTTATTTCGTCTGACTGTGTTGCGTAGAAGAACACACATCACGCCCAAACTTCGTATGTGAAGCCTGACAGCGCTAGCATTTATGCGTCGGTGTGAAACATGACAACTACAGTACAATTTCTGTGATATGTGTTGATAAGATGTACAGCAACGAAGCTCAGATTCAGCAAACATGAAGTAGATGCACTAATTAAGAAAAGCAATGAAGATGAAATAAGTGCAACCAGAGCCTAAGACCACCACACCAGATAGTATCTAAAAGAACTTGTTGTTGGGCTAGTATCTGTTTCTGTTATCTGTGTTGGGCTAGTAACTTGTTGTTGGGCTAGTATCTGTTTCTGTTATCTGTGTTGGGCTAGTAACTTGTTGTTGGGATAGTATCTGTTCTAATGCAATTTCCCAAGGTACCATGTGCAGACTGCAGATTTCTGTATGTTGGTGACACCATAAATCTGAAACGACATTTACAGCAGCACCAAAACGATGTCAATACAGTCGAGCCCATTTATAACAAACCTGAGCGTGACGCGGCGTCCGTTCGTTGTATCCTGAAGTTCGTAATAAATGAAAAAACAGCTTTTAAAAAGTTACAAGTGAAAACGCAAAATTTATTTTTTTGCAAAAAAGTCCGTGATGCACGTCTGCTTCGAGAGTGCCGATGCAATTAGGGTGGTCTCCAGTTTATTTAAAGCGGCAGCATGCTCCTCGCCGAGGCCCTTGGCATAGACAAGTTGCCTGAGGCTATCTATGTAGCCAATTGCTACAGGCACGCTTGTGGGCGCTGGCTCCAACGTTTCATCATCGTCGTCATCTGATTCCTCCGAGTCGCTCTTGCCGCGCACTTCATTGACAATGCCCTCATCCGTGCATGGTTCCGCGGTGTCGGCATCATCATCGGTCATAAGGAAATCATCCCAGCAGATGTCCCGCCCTCCCATGTCGGAGTCGACAACACGCTGCCACAAATCGCCGCCGGAGTGGTCCTCTTCGGAAGCTTCAGGGTCGGCATCGGCTCCGACATCGGCGAAGCCGGCCTTGCGGAAACAGTTTTGCACACATGTATCCGTTACCTCCGCCCACGAAGCCTTTACCATCTCCAAAGTTGAGTACAGCGACACCCGAAGCGGCAGGTTGGCTGCCGGCCGGTCAACAGCTATGAGCATGCGCTACACAACGCGGCGCGGATTATGCCCAAGTCAAGCGGTTGCACTTTCGACGTTGTATTGGGCGGCAGGAAAAGCAGGGTCACTGCCGTGAGAGAGGCTTGTACGTGGTGCGCGGAGCAACTGTCGACCACAAGCAGCACACGCCTGCCTTGTCGCGGTCTAACTCGCTCAGCCACTCTGCGAATAAATCGCGCGTCATCCACACTTTAGCACTATGCCTGTAACGCACAGGCACATAGCCCCGAAAGCAACGCGGCTTCTTTGACTTGCCGATTACAAAGGGTAAGCGCCGGTCGCTGCCATCCATGTTAGTGCACAAAAGCGCTGTGACGCGCACTTTACTGTGCTTGCCGCCAGCACATGTGTCGCCTTTCATGGCGTGCGTTTTTCCTGGCAGCATCTGTAGCCGCAGACAAAGGCTCTGCGCCCTGTCTGAGCTCGTTTCTACCCAGAAAAAGAAACTTCGGAATTCGAGCCGGCGTGGACAGGCGGAGGAGTTGCGATAAAGGGGGAAAAGAGGAGAACGGCCTTGGGATAGAGTCACTGTACTTGGGAGAGTGGCCTACGCGCGCAGCGGTCAGAGAATCTCATTGGGGCGCCGGTTCACGGAAGGGTGAAAACGGCTGTCACACGGGACGGATCGTGAAAAGTTGAACTCGCGCGGCCCCACCGACTTCGATAATTCGCACTTCGTTCCGCGTAAGCCATTTTTACCCTTCCGCACGCGCGCAGGGCATGCTGAACGGAGTGCAAAATGAGCGAGAACACAGAACGAATCGCGAAATATCGAAGTCGGTGAGCACCCTGCACCCACTGCCGATGCGGGGTGCTCGGAGCAGCAGGGGAACAAAGGACGGAGTGGTGCGTAACAAAAACTGTTGGGGAGAACGACAATGAGAAGCCTGCGGAGGCAGGATCGGCGTTTGGCTCGCCGATGGCTTATAGGTGGTCGAAAGGGTTGTCTCCGCAGTCGCCGGCCGACTCCGTTTGCTGTAACCGATCAGCAGGGTTCAAAGGCGTTCGTTGTAAGTGTGATTTTGTGCCATTGAAATAATGTATATTTCCACGGTCACGCGGGTACCGTTCGTTTTAAGACGAAGTTCGTTTTAAGTGGGGCCGTTATATGTGGGCTCGACTGTAATGGGAACCTATTGACAAATGCTGTAGCAGAGCCACGTGCACATGTTGGGATACATTTGTTGGGATAGCAAGCATACTGGCAACATATCAAAACAAGCCCGGCTTTATCTACTACAATCACTCATCATTAAACTATACTGACAACACCCTTAATGGAATCGATGGCAATAGTAACCACATCTACTCAAATTCAGTTCGCCACATATTCAAAGGTATATGCGTAAACTGTTTCAGTGATGGCCTTTGTCCTTTAATGCTTTACAAATGAACTTCCCGTACAGGCACTGAAACATCACTTTTGACAGATTTTTGGTCCGTGACAAGATTCATAACAACTGTACCACACCTGAGCAACTTTCTTTGCAGACTCGGGAACGTTTGGCAGGTCAGCTGCCGAAGCAACACTCATCGACCCCTGTCGATAGCTGCTGATGCGGAAGCCGACAACGACCTCTCCTGTCTCCAGGTGTCTTCCGACTGTGAATTCATTCTTGTTGCGATAGCCGTCCACAACTGGAGACGCTTTGATGGGCTCAAGAGGACACACACCCAATTTGTGCGCCTCCCTAAAAATGGAGGAGAAAAAAATAAACTTTACTAACCCTTTCAGAAGCGACCTATGAAGAACTGTCTGTAAATGCATCAAATTGACACAATGTTCCTTCTAGGCACTCAATATTCTATAGCAAAAAACATAATACCATAATACACTGATTTAGGAGTTTCATACTAATTAATCCTAATGAAAGTGTAATTCGGTATCTATTTATTCCGAAGTCATACACATTCTGTTTCGGTACAAATAGAATCAAATCTCAGGCTAGGAATATTGTGCGATTTCATTTTTCATTAACATTTACTTCGAACAAAGAACAATTACACTTTGGACATGGCTTGCGGAAAGCAGCTCGTCGAACGACTCGTCGTACACGGTAGTGCCTTCAGCAAAGTGATCATGTGCAACAGCATGCTGCAAAATGAAGTTAAATGAAGACACATTTATTATGCAGGATGTTCAAGTCATCCAAAGCTCAATGTATCTTGCTCTTTCTTAGCCCCTAGTTAACTCAACTAGGAAAAACAAGTTCTATACGCAATTGAAGTTGAAGTTTATTTCACCACAGTGCTACATTTTTTTCTTTCTTTCTTTATTTTTTTAACATTTTTTTTAGTCATTCATGAAACAAAAATACAATGTGCGGTGTGGAATGTGGGAAAAAAGCTGCAGTACAAACACAGCTTGACTAGCCCCACATCCCAGCAATACAAGGCAGAAAAAGTGACAGCATTCATGAAGTCCTCTAAACAAGTAAACGGACACATATACATAGTTTAAAGTTGCACATAAGAAATATCATTACATACAAAAAATTTAAAGAAATGTAAACAGGACTGCACTGTTTGAAGAAATACGAAAAATATAAATAAGCAAAATACAAGAAAAAAATATCTTTGGAACTGCCAAAATTTGTGCCAGATTTTTCCCTTTTTTTCTCTTGCGTCATGTAGGCAAAAAAAGATTGGACATAACCTGTCGCGAGAGAAGGAGCAATTGCTCCAATGAAAAAGTGAATTTATTTACTATATGTGGACAAAGCACCTCAAAGGGTTAAGTGACCTGGCTCAGGATTACGTTTATGTAGCATTCCCTCATTCGTTTCACCTCTCTCCCAATACACAAAGTATTTCTGAGCCAAAGCATAAGCAAGCTACAACCAAGCTTCAGTGCCACTTTGGCTTGATGCAGCAACCAACGTTATAGGCTGTTATGCAAAAAACTGCCTCATCCAATCACAAGAGTCGCTCTTTCTGACCTCTGTTTGTTGATCCACGACTTGAGACCTGGGTTAACTTGCTCGAGTTTCCGGGCATACTTCACCACGACTTTTCTCATCTGCTCTTCCTTCTGCTCCAGTTGCTGCTGATATGGCAGGTCTGACCAGGAGGCCACAGATTCTTTGATTCTGCGAAGTGCGTTATTGAGGCCAAGTCCGTTAATTCATTACAACATCCAACAGTTCAATTAATGTTCGAATTTCCATAGATGCACTAATGCTGACTAACCACAAAAGGACGCAATGCGTGAAATGGGTATTTCATGGTATATCTTCAATCGCAATCAGACCTGATTTGAATAGAAGCTGTGGAAGAGAGTCAATCGTTGTCGAGAAGTTGATTTTTATTTGGCTCCATCGTGATAAAAAAAATGCCAGGCCCGTCCAGAGCGCATAGCACAGTCAAAGTAAAATCTGGAAGAGTGGCCTTTCTAGAGCCCATTCTGAACTCTCTTGGGGAAACTAATACAAGTACACATGCAAGGTATCCACTACGCCACAAATCATAATTTTTGTGATGTAGGGGAGCACCCACTATGCCATTATTTGTCTTTCTGCAGATAAGAGAGGTACCCGCTACACATCTGTAAGGCATTATGTGCACTTTGTCCTGTGGAGCTGCATTCGCTATGACGCCCAGCGACACCTGCTCCAGATGCTTTTGGACCAACTGGACTCGAGACTATTTTCTGTGCAGGGTAGCAAACTGGATGTGCGTCTGGTTAGCCTCCCTGCCTTTGCTTGCTTATATATCTTTCTCTGTTGATTCATGTGGCTGATGATGATGAATTATGGTTGACCACATTTTAGTGGGTGGGAAGCTTTAAACAACACACTCGTTGCACAATTAGCATTGTGTGATGCCTGGTTGTTATTTTACTCTTGTGCCAAGCTATATTACAAATGGTTATGCGATTCCTTGCCCGACATGACGCCTGTATAGGATCTTTTTGCAAAGGAGTTTCAAGCACCAGCGTGGCTCTGAGGTAGAATACTCGACTGCCACGTTTTCCTGATCATTTCTACATTTCAATTTTTGAATGGTGCAGTTAATTTTCTCGACGCTGTCCCTTACGGTTGGAAATAAATAAAATTATTCTTTTAATTGCTTCCCCTTCTGAATTTGCCCAGCTTGGGTGAAGTGGCCCGACTGTAATGCATGTCCACAGGAAGCAGAGCTTGTGCAAATCTAAGTGAGCTTATGCCAGCCTTAGTCACAAACGATTTGAACTGTGACTTCATGCCAAGCGAAGTACACACGACCCCAACTGTATCTAAGTCTATGCACATGTGAATGTGGTTGCCTGGAAGACTGAAATGTGAGCCCATATTTCTGCGAGCTTGAACAAGATGAACTAAGTCACGGCAAGTTCAGCATGGTGCAATTTACAATGTGTTTGAAAGCTACACTTTGTGAACAAGCACCAACTAGTTACGGTTATCTTGCTCACCTAGGCTCGTCAGTGAATTCTGATTAATGATATAAAAGTTAAGAAAAAAAAACGCAATAAGTGTAAGTTGTAATTTGACACAGTGAGAAGCACAAGAGGTCGTGAGCCCCAATGAACATAACTGGATTGTAATTTGCAGACAAGTACATTTTATAATGGCATGTTATTCTTTGACCACCTGAGAAAACAGCTAGTGACAAACCTCTCAGAGATGCTGGATTCATCACACTGTCTCTTTACAGGTACGACGTCTTCAGCTTCGCCAAGTTTTCGTTTCTGAATGAGCGGATCAGCCATGGGATTCGCTTTCTGCAAGAACATTTTCAAAACTCAGAAACACAGTTTTCAGAGTACCGTGCATTGCTTGTTCAGCTTTTTTATAGCATTTTTTTTTTGTATGCCTAGAATGGTCCGATAAACTGTTCTTGTACCTTCACTGTCAATGTGCACCCTTTGAATTTGTAGCCTTGAATCTTCTGCAGGGCATTCTCCCGGTCTTCTTCGGACCTGTTCGTTGAAGCAAAATTTCGTTATAACGAACTCCACAACTAACAAGCAATGAAAACTCGCCCGGAGTTTACCTGAACGACACGAAGGCGAACCTCGCGTTGTTCACGACTTTGATTTTGTGGGGGTTCAAGTGTAAGGTCTTCGAAAGAAGTTTCTTCATTTGCTGCACAAAACAAAGACGGGAAAAAGAAATGTTCACTGCCTAATAAGAGCGTGTCAAGCTACGCAAGAGTATAACAACAATGCAGTCTTACTCCGTGGCCGAATATCTTGGGGAGATTTCCGATTTCGATCTTGTGCACTTCAGAGGTGAACTCATCCCTCTTGGTGTAGAAATATGGGTCGTGGACCTTATCCATTTCCTCGGATACGGCATTTTCAGAGTTTGCATTTTCGCTCGAGGTGGTGGTTACGTGTGTCTTGTCATTTACACTGGTTTCAGAAGTGGCTAGCGAGTTCTCAAACACCTCACCGCACACCTCGCTATCGTCCCTCGCACACTGCGCCGTTTCGATTGTGGCGTTAACTTCATCTGTGGTTGACATGGGTGTGGAATACGTGTATAAAAAAAATAGCGCTTAGCTTTAGCAATTAACATAAGCTTTGAAGCACGAGTTACGGGTGCCGCTGTTTCGGTAGCGAAAACAGTAAGCACGTGGACTTAAACATTGACACATGGTTGCTACCAAATCGTCGGGAACACCCACCTAAGACAAGGTTCAAACTTCATAAAAATTAGGTATCATGGTTATTATATAAAATACCACCTAAATATTTTGTAAGTTCTTAAAGAGGCTGTTGAGCTTTTATAATTAGGTGGAGTTTGAATTCTAGCAGCATGTGACGCTCGTCTCTGACTACAAGTTGCCAATCTCAAAGGCTATGCTTTTGTGTATTAAGAAAAAAAACTACGTCGAAATTACGAGAAATAAACTACGTCATAGCTGCCATGTTTCACTTTACCTCTTCGCTGAGAGCTGAGAACTCGCTTTGTGCGGATTGTGTCCATCAACAGCGCATCGTGAAAACAGTTCATTGTATGTTACTGAGCGGGAAAGCTACGCTGCAAGAAATCGTACTGGGTCGTCGTTACAAATCCATTTTAATCCCGCTTAATAATGAGTGAAGAACTTGTAAGTTTGCCGATGGATGATCTGCATGACCCGCTTGACCTACTTTAGCCGTTATTAAATGTCTCTGTCCAAGATTTCGTTCAGCAATGAAGTCTCTTTAATAGGCTTATTACTTGTTGCGTTCGCATTGCGGGGAAGACATTAAAAATGTTTTTGTTGCCGACGCTGCAACGCAACATTCGGCGAGTTGCTCCCCGCGCTTTATTTAGAAAGTGTCGAAGCATCTGTCGTACTTAGCGTCTGTAACGATGCGCAGTTAATACCCTGCGTGCAGCCTACGAAAACTACGCTGTGTAGCTTGTCAAATGCCGGTTGCGACGCTTTGCGAGAATTTTTCCGTGTTACGCCCAATTTATTTTCGCAAGCAGTTCGATTCGCGATGACGGTCAATAGTTCAGTGTCGTAATGCTGACATTTCATCCTTTCTGATTCGATAGAATGACTCGGGTTGTCTGGAAAAAGGCCGGAATGACAGCGTGAGCGAACACGTAAGTGCTTTTCTTGTGTTCTTGGTGTTTGAGAGCAAATTTTTGTCCGTGAAGCTTGATGGAGGTGTGTATTGGATCTAGCGGCGTTGCGTAGTTTCACCGCTGGACATGTCAAACTTGGATTGTCACCGTATGCTTTGCTTAATGAGATGATCTTGCATCTCACATAGCACTGCTGGCGGCTTCCTCAAAGAAACAAAAGCGGAGTTGTTAGGCTGGCATGACTCGGTGTTCTGTTTTTGTAAGAAAATAGCGCGTTTGTGACAAGGTGCGTTGAAATTCCTTCAGTACGTAACTGTTCATAAGTTACGATGTTCATTCATTCGCGTTATGCGTGAGAGCTGTTAAAGTACTTTTTGCATCCGTTTTCCGCTCTTTGTTGATACAGTCTGAATAGCACTTGTCTAGAGGGACCAGTTGGCCGCTTTAGCCACCGTTAAGTTTTGCAAAAATATGCACCGATCTCATAATAATAGAGAGCTGAGCTAGTTGGTAGGTATTCATGTTAAAAAGGCTTGAATTCTCTCTTGTGTCCGTGTTTGTACGTCCTGTGTTTTTAATATGCACAGACTGACGCCGTAATGATACCAAACGTAGCCATACCGCATGCTAGGTCCTTGTGCTATAATGCAAGCATGAACAGAAGCTTCTAGCTTATGCGAGGCAGCAACAGGGACGGCGACAGCGTCCGCAACCACGCGCTCGACCGCTCTAGACAAATAAGTGTGATTCAGACTGTACGCACAGTGAAGCGATACATTGTGTGAGAATGAGCTAAAATGTTTTGCATTTTATACACTGCAATGTTGCAGATTTTCCAGGCTATGCAGAGTAATTTGCTTGAGGTTTGTTTGTCTCTCACTCTTGTGCAGGAAGATGAGCGCTCACACAGTCCAGACATCCATTTCGAACCGGTGATGAAGTTGCCGCTGATTGATGTGAAAACGCTAGAAGAAGATGAGGAGGTCCTTGTCAAGCTGTAAGTGCTGCACGCTTTATTAGAGAGGTTTAGAATTGGGTACTCGGGCCTTGGGTTTATGCAAGTGTGTCGTAGATGTTATAGGATAGGATTTGCCCCCCGTAAGCCCAAATGCAAGAAAGTTTCGCTCGCATGTTCGCGAGAGCAACACGAAAGAGCTGTGGGGGTGGCTTGGTTAGCCCTTTATTCCCAAAACTAGAGGCCAGAAGGCTAACCCAAAGAGTGGTTAGCACATGACGCATGCGCAGCAGTGACAACCCAAGGCAATCTGGCATGCAGAGCTCAGGGTAGCGTATTCTAAAGCTGTCTGTTTATTGTTGTGCTACCTTAACAAAAATTACACTCCGTCCATAAGGAAAAGCATACATGATAACCGTTGTCTTGAAAATGCGATAAGCTGATATGCACTAAATTTTTCTTGGGAGAGTTTGGAAGACGCATGCATCAGATGACCAGAAAGTAGCATGCATATCATCCGCGCTGCCACCAGTATGCTTGTAGTCACCAGAGCAGCTCAGAGACTTTGTCCTATAGGATTGGAATAGAATAATTCTGAACAAATTTCTGCTCTGTGCTTGCAAATTTAAAAATTACAGTGGTATGTTGTTAGAGACAGGATATAATTAGACTATTAGCCACAATTACTGCTCATATTAGATCAGGAGGTGTTGGCTCTGAGCTTGTATCAGTTTGTCCTTATGTGAGAGAGGAGCATCTGCTTCTGTCACTCATTTGTACCACACACAAGTGACAAGTAGGATTGCCTTTCTGTAAGTGCTGCCTCTATCAAGGATATGGAACTGAGTTTACCTCTTTTTTCTTACATTGTGTGTAAATGTGTTTATATTAATTCGACTGTAAATCACAGTGCAAAACACCAAATCCCAGTCTACTCTTACATCCATGATATAAACAGTGTTATAACCGCTCAGGCAAGGCAAGCCCTCTGGTAAGATGGTGAAATATACCATGTAACACCTTATTGTATATCTTGTAACCCACCCCTTATGTAATACCCCGTAGTGGGCTCTTTAAGAAAATAAAGAATGAATGAATGAATGAAATTGATAAGTGAGCCAGTTGGTATGCATTAGTCTTCAAAGTGCCTTGTCCTGTCGTCTCTTGTGTCCCGTCTAAGTTTTTGAAAATAAGTAAGGCACAGCATCACTTTATTGAAGCAACATCCGGTGTGTTGCGACAATCTGCGCAGGCGGGGCAAACTGTACAGGTATGTCACGGCGCCCAATGAGGCACCAGAGTGGAAAGAGCGTGGCACAGGCGAGGTGAAGATCCTCTGCAACAAAGCTGGGCACTGCCGCATTCTCATGCGCCGCGACAAGACCTTCAAGGTGTGCGCCAACCACTATGGTAAGAACTACCACCGTGCAAGCATTCGCATGCATTAACAGCTAAACGAGAATTTCAACAAATTTAGCTCAAAAGCTACACGAGAGCTTCACCTTGTAGGGAAGCTGAAGTGGTTTTTAGAAGTAGATAAAACTTTGGGGCTAACGAGAACCAATAAACAATGTCAGTTTTCTTTTTCTTTTTTTTTTTTGTTTATACGTTAGTGGCAACAGGAAATTCAAAACACATGAAAGAAAATCCTCGTTTGCACTGCCCGCACACATACCCTCAGGCGAGCTGTCTCAGCAGATGACACAAGAATACTGAATGTGACATCCAATGCAGAAGACTGTGAAAATGTGCTCTGTGGCATCGGCCAACTTTTTTTTTCTTCTAAAGTTCGTTTATGTGCAGTTTTGCAAAGCTTCAGGTTGATTGTTGAATCGAGCAGCTTATGTAAATACACAGCAAACAATTTTTTTTTTTTTGCTTTCTTTCGTAAAGTGCTTCAGCTTTTCTTTAAAAGAAAGGTTCAGCCGGAGGTCAGCTCCGATTTTACTATCCTAACGCATGTGAAACACAAGAACCCTCAACACTGCACCTGAAATGGATGGCATCTTTTTGAGTGTCTAAAGCAGACAAACTTGATATACATGCCAGACAGGTTCTTTGCGCTTGGTCCCCCAACATGTCGGCCACCGTGACTTTTTTATCTCATTAGAGTGTGTCAGTGCAGAGGAGGACACCCAGGCGCTCTTTTGTGCTCTCCCCGCTTTCTTTTGTTCGCCGAACACAAAGGAACACTGGGGTTTTGGTGTGAAAGATGCTTGGGTGCACCGGCACTAATCTGATGGCGAGCCCTCACCATGCGTCTCAACCCGCTGGTCCCCAAGATGGCGGTCATGGTGACGTCAATGCAAGCTATGTATACACACAAGTTTACTGCTTACGTGAAACCGTTCCAAAGTTTAAAGGCTTTTGCGGAAGTCCTATTTTGAAACGAGTGCTATTTTTTAAATGTATTGTTGACTTCCTCTTTGAATTGCAAATCAGTTCTGCGGAATTCCACAAGGTGGCGATAGGTTAAGAAAGGGAAAATTGGCAACCACCCGTTTGTAGCTCGAAGCCACGAGGAAATCCATACAAATTTCTCTAAAGCCTCTTAGTCGCTGAAAAATTTGTCCTGGTCCGGGGCTCAACCCTGGGACCAATGCCTTTCTGGGGCGGTCGCTCTACCAGTTGAGGCGTTGGTCCCGGGTTCAAGCCCTGGACCAGGATGAATTTTCCAGCGAAAGCTGTTATGAGATCACAACAAGGGCTGTTTTTGGCGCTGTAGTTGTCCGCCACTGCCGCCGGTGTCCGTAACCACTATCGCGCAAAATAAGAAAAAATATCCAGGATGGAATGAGGTTCGAACCTGGGCCCTCTGCTTGCGAGCCCAGTATTCTATCTCGGAGCCATGCCGGTGCTTGAAAATGCTTTGCAAAATGACCGTATACAGGCTTCATGTCGGGAAGGAACCAAATTAACATATTTACTGTAGTGTGGTAGAAGAGTAAAATAACAGCCAGGCGCCACACAACGCGAATTCTGTAACCTGGCGTCACACAATGCGAGTTGCGCAACGAGTGGGTTGTTGAATGCTTCCAACCCATTACAAAAGGCTCTGCCATAGTTATTCTTCGTCATCAGGCACAGCATCAACAAAGTGCACTTAATGCCTTAAAGGTGTTAGCGGGTACCACGGTTCTCCGCAGAATGACGAAGGCATAGGGGCTGCTTCCCTACTTCACAAAAACTATAAAGATTTATAGCATAGTGGGTTCCTCGCAAGTGCACTTCTATTGGTTGCCAAGGAAGCCCATAATGCTCTCATGATCCATTTCCTCAGGGTCTCAGTAAAGTTCTTTACCTCTCTCACTCTCTTTCTCACGTTAGCGTATGTTACATAGCGTGGTGGGAGAGTTAAATAATGTCCGGGCGTCACACAATGCGAATTACGTAACTAGTGGGTCGTTTGAAGCTTCCAACCAATTACAAAGGGCTCAGCTGTAATTCTTCGTCATCAACTGTCGCATCAACAAATTGCACGTAATGCCTTACAGATGGCACCTTGCTTCTCCGCAGAATGGCGAATAATGTCGTGGTGGGTGCTTCCCAACTTCACAAAAATGATAAGTTGTGGCGTAGTGGGTACGTTGCTGGTGTACTTGTATTAGTAGCCACAAGAGAGTTTATAAAGGGCTATAGAAATGCCGCTCTTCCAGCTTTCGGTGTGACTGTGCTTTCTGCACGGGCCTGGTGTTTTTTGGCAACTAAGAGGCTTTATTCTGAGAAATCCGTATGAATTTCCTTGTGTCTTCGTGCTACAAACGGGTGGTTGTCAATTTTCCCGTTCTTTCCTCTGTGAATGTATCTTGCAGTTCACCCTGGCATGGAGCTAAAGCCGAGCCACGGCAGCGACAAAGCCTGGGTCTGGAGCACTTTGGCCGACTTTGCAGATGAGGAGCCAAAGCCAGAGCTGCTAGCATTGCGGTTTGGAAGCGTGGAGAGTGAGTGTCTTTTTTACTCCCTCAAATTGTTAATGCTGCTTATTAGAGGTTTTTAACCTGTCCAGTATTCTTGTATGCGCCAAGGGGTTTACGGAATACAGTCGCTGACTGTTTATTTAGGCTCTGCAAGAACCGCCGAAAAGCCCGAATAATCGGGAGTCCTAAAAAAAGGATTCACCTGAAAAAAGCACCTTTATTGGCAAGGTGGACCGGAAAAAACTTCTCAATGCACCTCTGTGCACATGCACGCTTCTGCGCGACCAAGTCGGCCTTTATTTCAGCCAATGTTCAGCCACTCCTGTAGGTCGGCAATAGCACTGTAACGGCCTACGCTAATTCCACATTTGATGGCTGTGGTGTGGGCGGTGTGTTATCATGGCAGTCACAATTCCACATGCATTCATTTGAGTAGTTAACAGATGATCTCATTGCCAAACTAGGTGAAAACTCCCGAGCAACTTCAGATTGAGGTCGGCCGCCTTCCACCTGGCGAATAATCGCTGCTTTTTTTGCCATCGTCAGGGCCTTGCAGTTGTCGCGTTTCTTTATTTTCGACGGTGCACATGGAATGGTGGTGTTAGAGCCATTTCACCAGATCAGCCCTTGCACGCCAAGCACAAACAAGGGAGCGAGACACGAAGCACGGGACGCAGATCAGGCCTAGTCATAGAAACATCTGACAACGCAAACCCTCAAACGCCAAAAGGGAACAACGTTAGGCTAGTTGTGTTGTCGTTCGCTCTTCTTCATCAGAGTTAGGATCCGCATCGTAGTCGTACGCGCTGTCATTCACCTCAAACGCCGCACCGAGCTTGACTCCGAGCTTTGCTTGGCCTGCTGTTTGGCCGTGCTAGCCGTTCAATGGATACTTGACTGGCTAAAGCCAAAAGGCAACCGTTCTGTATAGCCAACAAACCTAGCCTTCGTTATCTGCAATTCTAATTTCTGTATGAATTTTGACAATGGCACAATCTCCAGCTATAGCCAGTGCAACATTTCAGTGCTGGTATCGCTGACAGCTTGTCATGGCTTTCAACGTCGCACTTAATCAGCCAGCCGGAGTCCGAAAAATCGTTCGGCACTGGGCCCAGCGCTTACGTTTCGATCCAATCCAAGTCGTCCGGAGACCGTTTTGTATCCGTTCTATCGACAGAACAGGGCGGGAGGCCATTTTATGCCTGTTCTGTGGCTATTTTCACCTCTTGACCATCAAACGAGCCTCTGTTCTGTGACATAACGCTTACAAACTAGTCTCCCAGAGGGGCAAATGCAAGGAGAGTGGGAAAAAAAGAAAACGACAACAGGAACAAAAATTGTCTGCGCATTAGAATCGAGTATGAAACCGAAACCGCGTTTGCGGCTCTAGCACTCCTGTCAGAGGGGTCAGATGCATTGCCATCGCCATCGCCATCCCACAATGGCGGCCGAGCACATTTTGTGGTCAGTTCGCATTTATTCGTGTAGGACCTGTGCGCATTGTATCTGTTCCTAGTGAAGTGCAAATTGTGATGAGCCATTTTGATTATGGAAGTGCACAACAAAGGAAGGCTATTTTGCATACTGAATATAGCTATGTCATGTCTTTTGCATGTGCACGAGGCTTGTGACTGTGAGTAGCGCGATGGGATATCTTCAGCTGCACGTCGATCAGGATAAGTTGGTATGGGCCAAAAAGAGGAAAATATCCGGACCTCGAAGAAAACCTTGCCGACTTTAACTCACTGTACACTCAAGCCTCGATATAACGAACTTGGATATAACGAATTATCGGTTATAACGAAGTAAATGAAGAATAGTCTTGTCTTACAGTGTTACAAATAAACGTTTATAACGAATTTTCGGATATAACGAAGTTATTTTCGGGGCAGATGTGACTGTTATAATGAGGTTTGAGTGTATAATGACTTTGTCGACATAACAGCACGCAACTGAGGTGTATCCAGAAGTGATCTTAGAGGCAGCAAAACAGCCTCACAGAACAAAATGAACTGTCAGGAGAATAAATTTTACATTCTTTGAAGAAAAATTGTGCTTCTCTCTGTTTTCTTTTCTAATCATCAACTTAGGAGCATGTTACTGTTTCATCATTAAAATGTGGTACAGTCAAACCTTGTTAATACATACCCGCTTTAAATGTACTAATGGTTAAAACGTAGTTGCGATGAATCCTCGACCAAGTCCCATAGAGCCCAATGCATTCGCTGACCGCTTAAGCCATGGTGGTTCGCCCTATGCCTACCGGTTAGTGCGTACCCTGCATACCGCGATAACTTTTTGTGCCATCAAATTTTACTGCGCCACTCAACTTCCCGACGCCACAGTGTACCGCCAAAGGTTTTCAGTCTTTTTGAGAAGCGCGGAGATCGGTCAATCACCGATTCCGACTTCCGCGCAATTGCGGCGACGGCTTTGCACGGAAGAATCAGGAAAGAACGAAGGCGAGGTGGCGGCCACCGACGAACGCGCCGGCATGACTTATCGCCGACAACCTTATCACAATAAGTACTTCAGCTATCTGCTTGGTTACGCGTGCGGCGCAGCGCTACTTTTTAAGCCTACTGCACGCTTTTATTAGGCAACAATCTGAACGCGCTGGGCCGCCGATCACTGCCACCTCGTTGTGCGGGGCCATCTTCAAGGCTGAAGTTGAATTGGCGCAAATGCTCGGACAGGGACGAAGAACTTCACCCATGTACCAACTAGCCCGACAGCAAACGCTGCTAGGTCGTTATCAGGTGCGCACCGTTTTGTAGAAACGAAAGCAGATCGCTGTTGCATAGTTAGCGTAGCGGGTTGCGGGCGCCGAGAAACCTCGCTGCATTGGTGCTATCACACTAAACGCACGCGTTCGGTACAGCAAGCGTAGCGCTGTTGTAACCATACTGCACGCTTTCATCAGGCGACCACCCAGCGCGCCTCTGTCTGCTGTCAGGGCCGTTAGAGCGTCGCGGAGTGCGCATCGCTTGCATGAAGCTCGTCATCGCTGCGTTAACTGAACAAGCTACTCGCCGCATCTGTGCACGATCTGGAGCGAAGTGGGTACGAACAACATTCCCATGACAAATGCGCGTGTGTGGCACAGCAAGCGGCCCGGCAGTGACGGCGTGAGCCAAGTAGGCGACGTGCTGCACACAACTAGACGAGAGACGATCGGCTCCACGCGTCCATACCGCGTTTCACTGGCACTGTGTCAGTTTTCGTTTAGTAGCAGATCGCGGTTAGACGCACACACATATGTCGCGGAAAGCAGACACCGTCCGTTCTGTCACTATGTCGGTCACTGCATTGACTGCGTATCCCGGACCCTGTAATAGTTTCGAAATGCTCTTTGGCGTCGCCACTGCGTGCTATCGGCCGGTCATGCAAGAGTGCCTGGATCTTTTCTCCACTTTGGCAAAAAGAAAGAAAAGAATTTCTTTGCTGGCGGCGATGACGTACGCTAGGAGATGCAAATTTGTATGTGGTGTTTAATGCGTACTGCCGTTTAGTGCGTAGTTGTGCTGCGTTCCCGGCAGGTACGTATTACGAGGTTTCACTGTAGCGCTAACTTTTTGAGCATTTTTATTTTTAACCCCCGAAATTGGGTGCTCGTAATATTCTTGGAAATACTCTACTTGAAGGCATAGTTTTTATCAAGCTGAGCCAAGTAAATGCTTTTTCTTGTCATTGTGCCCCCATTGTAAGTCTACTCCATTCAGTGTTTTCAAGTAACATGTATTTGGATGCACTTGGCATGTTAGCATGTCTCTTTTTGAGGGCACTTCTGATAAGACGAACAGATGACCGCAGTCGCTTCGAGATCTTCATAAAAGTAGTCTACTGTACTAGTATGATTGCTGATGTCTAAAAAATTACTGCCAATCATTCGGAGCTGTGTATGGTGTTCCTGCTGCCCTGAGAAACAATAAACAAAAACTTATGCCTTTTTTTTTTTTTTCACTACCCCCCCTTGCTCCTGCTTTACGAATGTCCTGAATTTCGAGGTGGCCAGGCTGGCAGGTCGACATTAGCATTTTCAGCACCTGTCAAATGATTTCACAGCCGCTGCAAATGCTAGTGTGGACTTCTTCATTGTTTGCACTGTCGGGTGGTTCAACACACTGCTTTTATTGAAATAGCAGTGCTAACGTGCACTGTGCACGAGTTGGGCGATGTTGAATGGTTTTTACATATTTTTGCTTTCTTTTCTAAAAGTAAGCCTTTTTTGTTATACTGTCCAAATTTGGATTTTTGTGCTCCAAGAGCAACATTTGGCTTTTGCACCCCTAATGAGTGGCAGTGCCGCGAAGGTGTCCGAATAAACGAGCATGTCCGGATTTTCAGCGTCAGAGTAAACGTTCGACGACTGTACCAGGTTTCTGGGCGATCATATCAGCATCTGGCAATGCTTCGCGCAACAACAATTATAGATATATTCTTTTGTTTTCGTGCAGTATTCTTGAGGGAAAGTTTAAAAAGGCAACTCATCCAGTATTAGACCACTGCTGAGAATTTGCACCAGCATAGTCGAATGCACTAGGTTCCCGCAATAACAATTCTATGCTCGTCTGCTTCATGGGTGAGACGGCTGCGTGTATTGGGCATTTTTGATACGATTCCGTTTTGCTGCGCCAAGCTGCTCGTAAACAGCCTCAGAAGCAAGAATTTTGATGCCCACGTCGGGATTCGGGGGGGGGGGAAGGTTTCAGTTGACATAATTTCCAAGCAGCGCCAGGGATGCCAAGAAAATAAGACGTTCACAGAACACGTACAAGTGCCCAAGCATGTTTCTGTGCACCTTTCTAATGAAGGCTCCTATGGTGCCGCCATATCTACTTCTGGGCTGTCGTAAAGTCAAAGTCAAAGTCAAAGTTTATTTTCCATTCTGTCGTACAGAAAGAAAGGACTGTGAAAAAAAAGCTGTGTTAAACAGCTTGACTAGTTCACAGCCCCATACAAAAAGAAAGCAGAAAATAAATATAAAGTAAAAAGTCGGAGCGGTAGCAGCACCGTGGTAAACATGGCGATATGGCACCTCACGGGCAGTGCCCCACAACAGGGCGTACACATTGCAGTTGTGATTTTAATACATATACGAACCACAGATTGAAAAACGAAATTATTACACTGTGTAGAAAAGATAAACATGATAATGCGATTGTCATCCAGAAACAAAATATAAGACATATACCTGCATAAAAAGACATTATATAGATTACAACATTATACATTATATAGATTACAACCCTAGAAGTATCTACATGCAAGTGAAAACAAGCAAATATATATCTAAGACTTTTGATTTGGGACTGAGAGAAAAAATATGTAACGGGAATGTACTATTGATTTAAAGATCAAGTATTATATTGCAAATATTTCATGGATGTCGTGGTATGAGCAGTTGAATAAGTCAAAACCTTTTAGGTCACAATAATTCAGAAGAGCTGGAAGAGTGTAAGATAAACGCTGTTTGCCGGAGTTTAAACCGTGTTTTAATCAACCTCCCACTTCTCTCCATGACGGGTGGGGTATGTTAGATTCCTTGCACGCAGGTTGGCTAGACTGCGTAGATTTTTTGTGTGCCTAATAGTTCTGATCTGAATTTTCGGCTTATGCATAATTATATAGCTGGTGCACCTTAATTATTCTTGAGCTACAAAATAAGGGGTCTAGTGGATGCCACAAAATGAGCATTGATATATGCCTAATACATTTTTTCTGAAGCATGTATATTTTATCAACATTAGTAGCCGTCGTGTACCCCACACCAATTGACAATAGTTTAAACGAGAGTTAAAAAGTGAATGATATAGCAAAAGCTTACATTTTTTTGGAAGCAAATACCGAATTCGACCTATTACCCTGTTACCTGAGCTAATTTTTGCAAGACATATCCCACATGATAATCCCAGGTCATTTCTCAAAAAAAATTGTGCCAAGACATTAAAATTGTCAACAATCTCAATTTTGCGAGGTACTCAGTATTATATCTTGGTGAGATGGAATTATTTGTGTTCTTCGCTCGAAATATAACAGCTTTTGTTTTGTTTTCGTTAATACGCATAGCATTTGCTTCTGACCATCTTTCTGCGTTTTCATTGTTTTGTCAAGTTTTATAAGCTCGTTATGTCATGCCCTGAAAAGAATATATGGGTATCATCGGCATATAGATATATTTAGCCTCGTTGGAAATATTTATGATATCGTTAAGATATATGTTAAATAATAGTGCCCCAATATACGCCTTGCGGCACACCACATAGCACAGGTTGCACACTGGAGAAAGAGTTGTTTATGCATACAACTTGTCGTCTGCTTGATAGGTAAGAGTCCATAAGCGATAGGGCCTGGCCTCGATACCATAGCAATGTAATTTATTTAGCAGTATTTTATGATTTACTAAATCAAAGGCCTTGGAAAAATGACAAAAAACGCCAAGCCTTTTCTTCGAATTTTGTAATATGCTCGTCCAGAAGCGCTAGTTCAGATTTATTTTTTCTAAATCCCTCGTAAGTAAAGAAGCGAGTAAGAATCAAAGGCCTTTGAGAACACAGGATGTCTATATTACCCACGTCGGGATTCAGGGGACTTCGGACATTAAAAATGGGAAGGTTTCAGAAACTTCCTTAACAGGGCGACATAATTTTACTATTTTTTATGCCTTTTATTGTTGACAGACTTCGTGGGCCGGTGATAGGGACAAGTACATGCTGAATATTCGATTTTTAAGACTCGCAAGCATATCCGCACTTCCGGTTGAGTCATATGAGTGAAAAAATTATTAAATGCGTCAGCCATTCTGACCCATCTAATCTTTGCCGTTTACTTTCGTCGGAAACAGGGGCGGTAGTGTGACCCGATGTAGGAGCGTGTTTAATTAGCCCTAAAACGTCGGAACGATTCCCAGGAACGTCAAGATACGTAGATTGATAGTGTTTCGCGGACCGTAAACATTTTGTAAGTTTGTTGCGAAGCTCTTGAAGGCTCCTATGTTATCTCTTTTTTCATTTGTCACGCAACTCCGTTATCCATATGTGCGTTCTTTTCGGAAAATACTTCTGGGAATTATCTGTCGTAAATATGCGTGAACCCCCAAAAATGTGTCGCTGTGCCCCGAGCATGCTGCTTCTACTCGCTAGGCTGTGTGTTCTGGCGCTACTGTTGCTTAGCGAAACCTATCGCGTGGCATGCATAGCAGGGGGGTTGACTCTCAGGTTCTTTGTTATTGTTCTTCCTGTTGCTGTGGTTTTCGTGTCGATGCTGCTGCGCGTGGTCACCTATACTCCATCTCGCAAGCTGGTTGCAGCAGGGTGGAAACTACGAGGTGTAAACAAACCACATGCTTGCGCAGCAAAACGTAGTTCCGTTTATAATTGCATTATAATTGGAGAAGGTGCTACGCGCTACGTCACAGCAATACGTGATGCGCTAAGCAGGATTCGCGTGTACGTCATGAGCATTTAATTATTGCATCGGTAACTTCCGATAATTGTGACGATGAACCAACATGGCAGCGCCCATGGAGACGCGATCGCCCGCTTCGATCCGAACTCGCCCTTGCTACTTGCCCACTGTCCCGACAGCAATAAAATAAACAATGGAATCTGCTATCGCTTTGTGCCATCTGACGCTGAGGACAAAGTATCAGGCACGTTTTGTCCTTATTATTGATATTAGCTGTTTGTTGAAACCTTGGTTCAGCCGTGTGTGCTAAGCCTTGTCGCCGAGAATTTGAGAATGAATCTTGGAAACGGTGCAAAATAGACACGAATACATAGCTGTCGAAGCATCGGGACACAAATATATAACGCAAACATTAGCGTCGGTTTAAACTTACGGGCCACACAGCTCTCGACGGCGATTTTTTAATTTCGAGGCACCAGAAACCAGTGTCGACGTGTGCTGCCTTGTTATTCTTTTTTTTTTTTCCGGCGCTACCGCTGCTGCCCGACGCTAACAGCGTTGGTTGCTACCACTTGTTCATTTTACTCGCCCAACGCAGCACCTGCCCAACGCTTTTTTTTTTGTTTTGTTTTTTTTGAGGCGTTGCCGTTGCTGCCCAACGCTAAAAGCGTTGGTTGCTCCCGTGTGCTCGCTCTATTCGCACAAGGTGTTACGGCTACAGGGACGCCGAGCAGACGACGCGGCGCGGATGAATACCATGAGTAGTGCTCGCTCTTCCTATTGGCTGAGCTGCCTCGTAGCTTCCACAGTGCTGCAACCAGCTTGTGAGATGGAGTATACGTGTGCATTTGTGTGGGAATGTTCGTAACATTGAGGCGAGTACCTTGTTGCATCAACGCAGCAACTAGCTTCCTGCATGTGATGTGTCTCCACGATGCCCTAGCGACTACATACATAACTAATTAGCGCAAAAAACAACAGACGGGACTGTTAGTTATGTCTGTAGTCAATAGGCACCAATTAGTTGTGTCTGTAGTCAATACACACCAACTAGCCCAACTTGCTTCTCTAATAATGCTCTTGCGGTTTTGCATGATTTAGGCGGCAGTGGAGTGATGCGTAGCACATTTTGTGTCGTCCTTTAATAAAAGCTTGCACTATGCTCACAACGGCGCTCCACTTGCAGTTCTGTAAGCGCGCGTTTGATGAGCTAGTCAGCACTCTTGACGCTAGGCCGCCCGCACGGCCGGGCAGATATCTGAAGGCGCTTATTGTGATGTCCTCCAGAAAAAGGGGAACACTGACCTACTGGAGGCTCTTGGGGAAGCTTGAAAAGCTAAATGAGCAGACCTGCGAAAAGTCAAGGCAGTAATCTGCTAAATCATATTACTCATCTTAAGCAAATGCCTACTGCTATGTAACTACAATTCTTGTACAATCGCAATTTTTTAAATTTTCAGATGCCCAGAAATTCAAAGAAAAGTTTGAAGAAGCCAAGAAAATGCAGATTGAGCTTCTCAAGGAAAGCAAAGGTGGGGAGTTATTGCCTGGCTCTTGTCTCTTTATATCATCTTATAGGTGTAAAAAGAACGGTATTCAGAAAAAGGCTTGTGTGAAAGTTAGATTGGTATGCTATTCAGTGTGCTTTGGATCCAGCTTCAGTATTTGAAGTGTTGAAACTGTTCAAGACAGACAAAAATTTTTAAAAAACTTTTACAGTTTCAGGATTGGTAAGCAAGTTTCACTCGTACAACATGGCTAATAGCCAAAGAAAAACAGAAAGCTAATCATTTACTGTCGAGAAGACTGACAAATGGCGATGCTGAGTCCATGCCAATGTGACGATGGAAACAAATGCCAGTCTCAAAGGCCTTGCTTTCGCAAGCGGCAAAAACAAATTCAGACCTAATTGTATCATAGACACCATCTTTGTATGGCAGATACAAATCTCACAGGCCATGCTTTCGCTGGTGGGAATCGGGGCCCGTATTCTCAAACGATCGCAAAAGGCGATAGTATCGTGTTTAGTTACGTAGAATCTGATGCATTCAATAACTGAGGAAACACTTGCCTGTGATGTCATTGTTGCACTGTTACGAATGTCTCACAACACGGAAGTGAGTTTACCGTACGAGCGCACAGCAACCCGAGTGCGGAATTTCGAGCGTGTACTGGCTTCTACGCAGTGGCCAGGCTTGGCTGTGGCTACTTGAAATATAAGACGCGTTGAAAGTGCTTTCAACCTTTTTTTTTTTTGCAATTGTGGAGAGCGCAACCGTTAAACAGTACCAATCGATTTATATGGACCACTTCCTCTGACGTTGGCTGGTAACCGTTGGGCCATCGTCGCCGTCGACCATCTAACGCGATACGCCGAAACCGCAGCCCTCCCAGCGGCTACAGCGCGCGATGTTGCCTCCTTCCTGCTACACCGATTCATGCTGCGTCACGGTCCACCCCCAGGAGCTTCTCAGCGATCGAGGCCGTGTCTTCTTGTCGGAGGTCGTCGAAGCCATTCTCAAAGAGTGCCATGCTGTTCACCGCAAAACTACTGCTTACCACCCGCAGACGAATGGCCTAACCGCACGCTCGGCGACATGCTCTCAATGTACGTCGCCGCCGATCACACAAATTGGGATGCCATTCTGCCCTTCGTCACCTACGCCTATAATACCGCCCCTCAAAGCACTACTGGTTTTTCACCCTTTTTCCTGTTGTACGGAAGGCACCCGTCGCACACCATTGACACGATACTACCCTACAAGCCGGATCCATCTGAGTGTGCGCCTATTTCTGACACAGCCAGGCTTGCTGAGGAGTGTCGCGAGCTTGCAAAGTCGTTTACAACGCACGAACAAGAGCGGCAGAAGAGCCTTCGCGGTGGCACCACCACTTCTGAGTCCACGTTAGTCGCCGGAGCGCTCGTATGGCTCTCGGTCCCTACCACTGCAACTGGCCTCTCTTCAAAACTACTGCCGAAATACGAAGGCCCCTACCGGGTCATCGAGCGCACATCACCGGTCAACTACCTGATCGAACCCATCGAACCAGCTTTGGACATGCGCCGTCGAGGGCGCGACATAGTCAACGTGGAGCGCCTCAAAGCCTACTATGACCCACTCATAGTGACGAGCTGTTAGGTCGCCGGACGGCTCCCTTTTCGTACCCGGGGTAATTGTGGCGAAGCAATTGGTACTGTTTAACGGTTGCGCTCTCCAGCGGCTCCTAGTGGGTCGTCCTCTTCTAAAGGCCGCTCGCGCTCGGAGCCCGTGCCTTTGCCTTGACTGTCGCCATAGCTAATTGTCGCCGAGTGCTGTCCAATAAACAGCTTAACACAATTGTTTAATGCCCAGTATAGGGCCAGGACGAACCTGTGTGCCAACTCGTTTTTTGTTAAAACTATTAACCAATGGAATTGTTTGACATCTACTGGTCCTACTGTGTTGAAATGTGGATCTCAACAGTTTCACCACCCACTCCCTTGAAAACAGTGTGTGATGGCAACCGAAGTTCCAGATGCCCGAATTTGTCTGGCTCATTGTTTCAAAGAGCCACTAAACAACCCTGAGGATGTTTAAATTTGTGATGAAGAGATAACTGCACAATTGTACGATAGCCAGACAAATTCGAAAACGTCTGAATAACAGTAGTGCCGTGAAACTGTTCCTTTGCAATAAAGAAGTTTCTCTTTTTAATTTGCGAGCATGGGTGCCTCTAGTGTTAAGGTTTTATTCAAATGGCACAACTATTGTCATTGTCCGACCTCTGATGGTTTCAGGTTTTTTTTTACATTAATCTGGCTTCTTCATGCTTGTTTTCAGAAGCCACTCCCGAATCCGAAGTGCCGACAAAGGAGCTAGAGTCCCTGGCCATCAAGGAGGAGGCGAAGGATGACAAGGCGGTCGACGGCAGCACCGTTACGGAATCCGAAAAAAGTCCCTCGGAATCGACAGAGTCCCCCAAGAAGTGAAGAGAAAATGCTGCCCCGTACCCTCGTAGCCTGCCGTGTACCGCCGGTCGATCGACCGTTGCCTTTTTCCGCGTTGCAGGGACCACGTCTCGCTCATGGCCGAGGCGAGTCGGTCCTGGGCTCGTCCTCGAGTAGTCTGATTTTTTCGAGGCACCGAAACGCCCAAACTGTCAATGGGTCTTGAGGCTTCTCTCTCTCTCTTTTTCTTTTTTTGCCGTTATCACATTGCCAGAGAGTTCCTACTTTGCGAAGAAAGTCTGTAAAGCACATAACAGTCTGTTGAAACGGAGAGGACTGGAGCTGACGTCAGATTGCCACGCTCGGGACTTTACAAAATCATCCTGCCTAGCATGGTGGTTGATGGCATCATGCAACCGTACATGAAGTACCTACTTCACAGATTTAGCTTTGTTGCCGTTCTCACGGTTATAACAGTTGCTGTGAGTAGGTGTTTTGTTGTTGGAAGGAAAAGTGCTCCCTTTTGAATACTTTTTGGATGCACTGGTGGGATTAACCATGAGATGTAGCGCTAGTACTTCCAGTGCCAGTGTTAGTGTGCAGAAGCTGGGAGATGAGTGTGCATAGCTCTTGTAATCGAACAAGAAAGCAATCGACGCTGCTTTTGTATCCGAGAATGTTCGGTTGATACCTTGCGGCTTTTTGCAGTTTTAGCCAGGTATCAAGGGTGTTGATATTTTGTTTTCTTCACAGTGCATGCAGTTTACCAGTGCTTTACCGTCACTCGCTTTGTATGGAGTTCGCTATCAACACTGAAACGCTTTTTTAGTTTTGCTTGTTAAGTGCACATGATGCCTTGCGCTTCGTTGCCACGCTTCTTGGTTATCGTATGTTCCCGTTCACAGCATAACTTGGTGTAGACGCAGATTTTGGTTCCTTGTAGCAGAAGACTTGCACGTTGCGTGGGCAGATTTGGGGCACTCTTTATGTCAACGAAATTGTCAGTGCCACACATTTTCGGTTGACAATTAATGCTCTGATGTGGCGCTCCTAGGTTTATTACCATTTGCAATCGTGTTGGGTTAATGGTGGGCACCATTTATCAGGGTCTCGAGGCTATTTTTTATGTGTGCTGCATATACACTAAACGTGTGGTGTTGCTACGACACTGAAGCTTACGTTATTACATACCGCGATATGGCCAACTAGCTCGCTTCCTTTTTCATCGTCATTTTTTTCGATTGATCGCTGTCTTCAAATGTTTACGATTGTGTCATCTTGTGTGTGTGTGCTGGTTGTGTTGCGTAATTGCTGACTGGAGTGATTGGCGAGTGTTGGCTGCTGACATCATGTCTGTGACTGTGGTTTAACACATCCATCACGTCGTGACAAGAGGACTCAAGCAGATCACAGAATAGGCATCGAAAACGCGCTGGCATTAGCGATACACTCTGTGAAGGTGTCAGTCGTGCTTTGATGCCCGGATGACGTATTATTCAGTCATTTCCTCACTGTACATACTGCAGCATATGTAGTTCTTGTGGAACACCACATGTATTTGGCGAGCAGCTATTAAATGGCTTTTGGATATGTGTTTTCTTGCTTTATTTGAAACGTGAGTGGTTCACCAGCATTCCACCTGAACGTAGTTAAGCTTAGATATATCAAATACAGCATACAGTCCCCTCTGCAATGCTTTGGTGATTGAAGGTATGTTAAATCACTATTGAACAGTTGTAACGTCACTTTGAAAACCTCATGCAGAAGTGTAGCCACAATTTTTATTTTTAAACGTAGTTTAGGTATCTGCTTTCTACAGTCAACACATTTAAACTTTTCTTTTTAGTCTTAACGTTGCATGTTGTACATTACATGACATTTGGTGGGGCCTATTGCAACAACCCTGCATATAACACTGGGATATACCTTATATACAGCGAGATGCAAGATGTGCCAACAAAAACCTTGGCCTTGCAGGCGACTGCAGGTGAGAAGAGGTGTACAAACGTTGGAAGTTCCAGTGAGTACTTCACGTCATGGATTTCTTTAATAAAAGTTTCAGTGCAGCTTTGTTGGGAACTCTTTCTATGAAGGGGTGCTCACAGTTTTGGGTCCCTTTTTGAAGGGGCCCTGCAACGTTTTTTTCAGCATGGTCAAAAAACGCTGCCAATCGGTAGCCAAGGCTCCTGAGAACACACGAGCCAAATGTTATAGCGTAGCACGCAGCCTGGAATTTACAGTTCTCAATCTGCTAGGAATCATTCCCTCATCCATCGACAAATGATGCCATAAACACAAATTCAACGGCCGTTAGCTCGTTTGAGCATCGTGAGCTGCATAGTTACTCTGGTTGCCGCGGGATGTCGCTATGTGCCCGCGCGCTCTCGAGCACACTGAAAGTAAGCTGCGTGTTTGAAGAAAAAAATTTAAAAAAGGGGCACGAGGTCATGACGTGCACGGAATAACGAACGCATCTTGCCCCCTTGTCATCCTGCCCCCCATCCATAGCTTTCAGTGTACTCGCTTGTACGAAAGGGGAGAGAAGGCGCTTGAAGCGTGCTACCCTGCAACTCTGCTCGTACTTGACGGATTCTAAACATGTTTGCGGCAGACGATTTGTGAGGCAATAAGCTTTTTTAATGCAGCCATTTGATGATTACTTGGAGAAGCGATGCAGGGCCCCTTTAAGTGATGGCCTCGGGTCGTTGCAGAACAAGTCAAATATGTTGTGTTAGCCTGGGCACACACTTCTGCCACCCACCCCCCAAAAAGATAGTTGCGTGTGGCACTGGTATTGGTGTGCTCCTTTAATGTGTAGTGTTCAATGCCAACATACCCATGTAGTCTCCGAAACCTGCAGCACTTTTTTTTTCTATATGTGTTGGGTTAAGAGCGCTAGAAGAGCAATGCTGGCACGTTACTTAGTAAATTGATGTACACTTCCTCTGAGCGCATGACAAGTTTGGGCCTGTGCATGATTGTTTCCTGTGCAGCTGTTGCACACGCTCGGGGTTTCCTGTTGTTGAGCCAATCCACAGGTCAGCAGCCGTGCCGCTTTCGACAGGCAGCTTGTGTGCAAAGCAATGAAGTGACACAGCTTGTTCGAATCTGCGTTAGAGAAAGGTCTGTCTAGAGTGATTACCGACTGAAATGTGACACCAAAACTTGTATAATCGAGTCATGTAACTACAAATCTGGCTGCTAAAGGTAATATTTACTTTGGTGTAAGTGTTCGTGTCAGAATTGTACCAGCATAACACTAACCGAAGGCTGTGGAAATGAAAGCATGCACATTACTTGGCCCTAAATTGTAGCATTTCACTCTGTGAGCACTGCAGATACTTCACGTATTTTCAGTTCTACAAACATACCTACCAGCCGTGGTAGCTTCGTGGCTAAGGCATTGCGCAACTCGAAAATACAGGCTGCGGCTGCCTCTAAAACCTGTGTTTAGGTGCATATTGAAGAACCCCAGCTCATCAGAATTAATCTGAAGTCCACCACCATGGCCCATAGGCATACGTTGGTTTTAACACTTGAAACTCCAGAATTGAACTTGCCACATGCTGCTCAAATGTAATTGGATAGTTTTGCGAGGGGGTTGGAATGTGCAATATACGAAGTAGGACTTCAGAGAATGGAGATTTGATGCTTGGTGCAGAACTTTACAACATGCCAGGTACTACGACACTGTTAATGAAACGAGTGCTGGACAATACTCCGCAGTTCCAAATACTACCACACCTACGTTAGCGCTATAGTTCAGAAGGATTGGACTATACTAACTAGAATAATGTACAGGCATTGGGCTTGTTCTTCATTTACATTATTTCCCCAGATATACTCGAAAGCCTTGGGATGGGCCCAAATAATTTGTAATTTCGTCTTCTAAATACTGATTCAAGTTTCATTCCTGATGAAGCATGTGTCGAAACATTGCAACATTAAAGGAGCCCACGAAGCAGAACACTGCAACGTAGTGGGTCTTCCCGAATCTTTGCACTGCCAATGAAAGTGGCCAAACATAGCAGACAAACCAGTGACAAAAAGAAGTTTCAATACCATGCTTGAAGCAGACAGTTAACACACATTTAATGAACAAGAAACCTTTATTTGTTTTTCCCTGAAAAACAAATTTGTCTATGGTGATAATGAAAAATGACTTGATTCAACAAAACTTTGCGGCACAGTGAAAAAAAAAATGCACTCTCTCATCCTGCGGAGGTACAAAAAACAACTAGACTAGCAGCCACTGAGAAAAATGGAAGAAAAACCGGTGGACGGCGAGAAAACAGTCCTCTTCTTTGAAGAACGACCGTTTCCAAGCCCCTTCAAAGTGTTTATGACATGAAGAAGTCCAGCACTCGGGGAGACTATGAAATGGAGAACGCTTGCGAAGATAAATCCGCGGTCGCTTAATGTAGCACATAACCACTTTCTCATAACTCATCCCTGACGAAGGAACCGATGATGTTGAGACGCCCCTGGAGCTCTTCCTTCTTGGCCGGGGTGATCTTGCCATTGCGGATGTTCTTCACACGCTCAGTCTCACTATCGATGAAGCCCTTTCCGCGCTCCAACACCTTCTGCATCATCTTGATGTAGACATCCGCAGATTTCTTGTCGGCCTCCTTGTCGAGCGACTCCTGGAGTTTCTTCGCCTCGGCCAGGACACCCTCCTGCTTGGTCTTGTCTTCCTCCTTCATAAATTTGGTAGCCAGCTCGTCGAACTTGGGAAGACAGTGTTTTAGCTGCAACTTGATACCTGTGCAAGAAGCAACACAGACATTAAATTATATACACACACAACACAAGACATGCTGCCTGAAGTCGCTAGAAAGGAAAAAAACCACTTGGATATTTGGAGGTATTAGCGTTTAGAAATTGTGAAGCAAGGAGTCAACAGCCAAGGCAATCCAAGTTGGGCACACCCGCTGACAACTAGACTATAAGGTCTACAAACTTTTGCATGACAATGCGGCTCATAAGCTGCGAGGCTTTCTCTAGTCTATGCAAGACCAACAAAGGCAACAGTGTTTAGCGGCACTCGCTTGCTGCAAACGTTGCCTGTGACCGAGAAATCTCAAGTCCGTGTGTGTGCACTAGGTGGGGGCAGTTGTGGTCCACTGGTCTGCAAAGTGTGGAGCTCACTCAGACTGACTCAAGAAATATACTTTGTGCTTAGGGCTCGCTCACACTCGCGAGAATTTTCCTTAACCGGACTCACTCAGACTAACTAAAATCCAACCAAACTCACTCGGGACTCAGACTCGCAAAAATATTACTCACTCGGACTCAGATTCGCAGCTCGATTTGAGTGAGTGAGTCTACTCATGAACGAGTTTGCCAAACTATGGCCGCCACATACATGCAAAGTGTAGGAAACAGCCGAGAGAACCCAGACCTACGGAAGCAGTTTGCAAGCGCTTTTTCACGGCATCATTGGGTGCCCCCATTTTAAAAATTCCTTATAAAGTTAAACACAAACCTACTCAGTTGAACTCGTTGCATGAAGCAGGAACGAATACAAACAGGACATGAAATGTCTAAAGCTTAAGATTACTTTGATCTGTGTACTGGCAATAACAGTTGCTACATTCCATTCTGCAGACAATGCTGAGCGTGCGGCTATATCTAGGGCTCGTGTCAGCCAACCGAACAAGACCCGATTGCGTTTCAGAAGAGGGCTCTGCCACTGTTAAGTAAGCTTTCCTTAAAGCTTCCATTCAATCAGTGTCAAAGGCACACAATAGGGGAGTCCGCCCTCACTCTGGATGGGCTCAACTTTGCCCACAGCTGTTTTCTGTATAGCACAAAACTAGCAACATGTGTAAATGTGTTATGTCAAACTAGGCATTGTTAGGGTTAAATGTCCCCAATACAAGAGAGGGCCAAATGGAGATGCTGTAGTGAACCACATCATTTTTTATGATAGAAGATGCTCGCACTCCGCAAGGTGCACATAGAGTACAGCTAATCACGGTTGTTTCTAGACCTAAATGTGCATACGACATCAAGATAAGCCTCGAAGGCCGGCAGCATCCGTAAGATTCTTTACCAAGCTAATGTGGAGTTTATGCCGATTATATCGAAGGAAATACGTGTGCCTATTGGTTTTAATTAAACATAGAAGCTCACGTAAACGCTCTACACGAATACAACAGTTGGACAGCACCACACTGATCAAAAAGCGCGTCGCAGTGCGGCTAATTACCGGTGAGCCAGACGTACTAGGTAATTTTACTGCAGCTGCCTGGTTCGCACAAACGCTTACGGTGCGCCTAGTGATGACGTGGATTGACTTGCGCGAGACTTTCGGTGGCGGCTCGGCGTACACTACACAACACTAATTACCGTTTGTGTCGCAGTGATTGGCATCAACGATAGGGAATGGTCTTGCACTAAGCAAGAATCAGATAACAGCCGCCTTACCGGAGTTCTTCTTGACGAAAGCTTTGATCTCGTCAGCCTTAAAGTCTCCCGAGAAAGTCACTGGCTCCTCCTGGCCGGAGACGAACAGCTTCAACACGGGGTAGTCGTCCTTCTTAACTCCGAATCGCTCGGCCAAGTCAGCGTTTTCCTTGTTGCCGTAATCTGCATGCAGCGAGGGAAAAATACGAAGAAGCAACGATAATGAGACACGCATCGGCAGTTGTTCCGCCATGGAACGCTCTATTCGACTTCGGCATGAATGGCAGGTGCCGGGCACGCGACATTTACCTTGCACGCCAACTTCGGCGACCAAAAAATCTGGGGTGTTTTGAGACTCCTCGGCGACTTTGACGAATTCGTCGTGCTTCTCTCCGTAAGGGTAGGTGACATCGAACTTAACCAGCGTTACCTTGAACTTTGGAACGATCTGGAACGGTAGACGAACGAAATCAGCGCCTTTAAATTTCGAAGAAAAAAAAAAAGTGCACAAGTTTAGCTGCTACGTTTCCGATTCGGAACAACAAACGAAGTCAACTACTCCAGTTTGAAAGAGACCACTCTCCCGAGCCAACAGCGAAAGTAAATTTTTGATGTTAGATCGGCGAGGTTGCTGCAGGGAGGGAGGAAGCGTCGAATATCACATACCTTGTCGAATGTGGAAGTCAGCAACGAGACGCTGCCCTTTGTACTCGTAGCGAAAGCGGTGCTGCTCACAAGAGCCACGCACAGGAAGATAGATCGGAGCCACATGTTCGAAAAGGAAGCAGCAAACGGTCAGCCCGCACCAAGACCGAGTTCGCAAAATGAATCACGCCAAGTGAACCGTGGCCCTCGCCGTATATCACAAACCCGGGGAACGAACCCGGCCCCGTCTTTGTTGTACTTCGGCTATTGGTTCGGAGGTGGAAACGTCGCGCGATTTGATTGGCCAGAGTAGCCCAAAGTCACGTGTCTCTTGATGGTGCTCGCGATGGAATTGCGCGTACTATCGATAGTTTGTGAGTACCTTGCGATGTGCTCGGTAGTTAATCGTCAGAGCAATACATATGCACCGTCTTGCTTATACGAGTCTTCGTTGACGAGATAAAGCCTAAAACTTGTGATATGACTCGCGCTTTGACGTGTCGGCTCGCCTAGTTGTGAGCCGAGCGCGGCGATGCACTCTTTCTCAATAAAGCGAAATGAAAGCATTAATTTACGATATTAAACGAATTAATTCTCAATAAACTGTGGAAACGACCCGCGTAAGCCAATATTTTACTAAATTTCGCAAATTACGCAAAAACGAACAAAAACAAGAGTCGTCTTATCCAGCCAATCGCGAAGCTGTTTACAAATGCCGGCACTTTCAGCCAATCATAGGGCAGCTTTTAATTCGGCGTATTCAAGATGGCAGCATGTTCCGAGCAGGAGATAGACGGGATCCTATCGACGGATTTACGCTCAAATTTTCCCGTTTCTCCTGCGCCGATACCGAACAGTGAAGTGATCTCCAAGCACTCACGGACCAGGGAACGTAGCCTATCAAAGAAGGTCTCCAACAACGAGGTACAGTCCCGCAGTTATTCTTTATTTGGTGGGTGTGTTTTGAGAAATTGTAGAGCTCGGGAAAGGCTAGGGGGGGTAGGCTTATGGGTTTTAGGCTTAAATCTGGAATTTTCGCCCAAAATGTGCGCCCAGATCAGTGTTGTTTCGACCAGCTTCATGTGCTTGCGTCCATCTTCCGTTCCTCGACTGGGCGCCGCCAGAGCGTTAGCGGATTTTCACACCGTGCGAGTGTTTTTCGAGGCCGACGTTTAGTAGTGCGGAGGGGGCACCACCACACTGCTCTGATCTCCCGAGTCATCGTATGGTTGCATCGTATTCCGTCATGCTTAGTTTTGGTAAGGCCGGTGGGAAACGCGTGTGGCTACGGCGTACGAGATTTTGTGCCCCACATTTGGTGAGTAATTTCGCCTTCTCGAAAAGGGGGGGTGAGTCGTCTTTGCCTGCGCGAGATAATAAACGCGGTGCTTTTTTTTTTTTTTCTTCTTTCCTTATCGCCGCCCCACTAGCGAGGTGACATTGGACGGTGGTGCACAGGCCCGGAGAGATCGTCGTGTTGTGCGTAGCCTTTTATTTTCCGCGTTCGCGAACGTCGTGAAACACTGCTGCTACTTCGTAGTCGCGTCCACGCCTCTGTCACGCAGGGTGGTGTCCAAAGGCACGCGTCTTTTGCTTCGCGAACCGCGCGTTCTTGCAGTGGCAGCGCGAGCGTTCACGTTTTCCGTCGTGGGTGTGTGCGATTGTCGTCGCGTGTTTCAAGGGAACGCCGGCGTTTATGTGGTTTAGTAGACGTTAATAGTGAACGTTGTAGTGTTGGTGTGAACTTCTTAGCGCTAGTTTTCGTTTTCTTACGCATTTCGCTGCCGGCAACTCTTGCGACGCCCAAAAGACGCGGTGCCCCCTCCACATCTTTTTTTTTTTTTTTTTTCCTGGCCTTCCGCTGCAGCAGTATGCGTTGCCTTTGCGGGTCGGACACTCCCACGTGTTCTGCAATAATCTGCCGCTCGCAAATAAAATGCCGCTGCTGGAAGGAATTTGGTCGAGTCGACATCGCGATTGTTTCTTCTGACACTTTTGAACGAAAATACTTCGTGGATGATAGTCTGAAGAATTCATGGCCATGGTTTCTCCCTCCCCCACTCCACCCTTCCTTATTGTTGCAATCAGTTGCTTAATTTTATAATTTGATATTTGATGACGATTATTGATATTTTTTTCGTGCTCGCTTCGTGATGTGACCCTTCCACGTCAGTTTCGCGTGCGCAAGCTAATTTCACCGACGCAGAACTGCAACGATCGGACGCGGCGTTTCGTCCAGCCTTTACATTGTAGCAGTGCAGTATGCGATGCTCTAACTCTTGAAACCTCTTGAATCACTCGGTCAGCCGAGTGATGTGATAACACGGATCTTAGTGGGGCGTGTTTCGGTTATCTCGATAAAGAGAGCCTTTTGTTAGTATCTTTACACAAAAACCGTGTGTGCAAGGGCGGAGTCCTCGTAACCGATACGGCGACACTTGCGGCGTAAAGACTGCCTCGGTGAAGAAGTCATCGCCTCGCGTTTCGTGCCAACCCATCCCGGCCGCGTTTGTTGGGTTGTTCGGCAATATACGGCCACGTCGGCTTCGCTGTGCCGGCGCCTCGGGCTTTTCTTTTCCTTTTTTTTTTTCACGGCCAAGCAAGTCGCATTTTTTTGGTCGCCTCCTGTCTTTTTCTCGTTTTCTGCCGCTCCGTTTTCTTTGTCTTTTTCGCCCGCCGAAATGCTCACTTCCTTGTAACCGCCGGCCGCACTGCGCGTTTGTGCGTTGCTCGGAAGGCCGCAGTCTTTCTTTTATTTATTTTATATATTTTTTCTTCTTTTTTATGAGATCGCAGCAGCCACCGAACGCGCATTATGCCTCTCGGAGCAGGGTGAGCGGGCTTGCTGTCTTGCACAGTACAGTCGTGTGGCTTCGCACGTCGATTGAAAGAACTCTGGCGGCCCTCGCGTGTTGTTTGTTTCTTTTTTGGCAATTATGTTAGGGAGCTTTATTTTTCTTTTCTTCCTTCCTCCTCACTCTCTCACTTCGCGGTCGGCGTAAGCCACTTAACCGTCCCCTTGGTCACGTTATTCTCCGAGCGCGCGCTCGAAGCAATCTTCTGATCCTGGCTAAAGAATCGCGCCCGCATAATGCTTTAGTTTGGGCCAGTAGTCACGCCAAAAAGAGCCAAGTGCTCTAAGGAAAATGAGAATGGAGGGGGGAATAAATGGAAGTGTACCTCGGTAAATACGCCTTCCTAGTCAATTACCTCCTCGCTTGCTTGAGATGGTTTGAAAACCGATGCGGATTCATCTGTCGCATCCACCTTGACCCCTTTCAGGCGTGGCCTATGAAGAATTGTCTGTAAATGCGCCAAATTTACGCATTGTTTCAAAGCACTCTATATTCTATTGCAACAGAACGTCCTAATACCTTGATATTTGTGTATGTATTTATCCTGAAGTCGGTTCGTGTTCTGTTTTTGCACAAATAGAATCAAATCTCGGACTATAGTTCAATTTAATTTTTGGTTGTATTCATTTCGAGCAAAGAAAAAATTGTGCTATTGACGTGGCATCAGGAAAGTGGCAGGTCTTGCACGACTCGTTGAACATGGTAGTGCCTGCAACAAAATGATCATGTGCAACAGTTGACACATTATGCAGGAGGTTCCGTTCATCCAAACCTCGGTTTATCTTGCGCATTCTTAGCCACTTGTCGACGCAACTAGAAAAAACAAGTTGTGTACACAGATGTGTGCAAAGTGTTGAACGTGAATGGTGTGTCGTATGCACTGTGCAGAAATTCTCGCATCTGTAGCAATTAAGCACTCGTAGGGCAACCATTCATGCATGCGGTTGATTACATAATTAGTTTGTGAGTGGTGTATGAAATCTCTTGTGCTGCCAGAAAACCTCCGTACATAAAGATCCCAGGTTCGGTCGCTGTCCGCAGCAAGTTATCTTTTCGTCCACTTTTCTTTCTTCACATTTACCTTACATTAACTACTAATAACATCCCCTATACTTCCCTGGCATTATTGTCTGTTAGTGCTCATTAATATTGCGTCTAACAAAGAAAAACAAGCCCTTAAAATTACCACTTCTTTCCTTCATTCATAGCGAGGGTCTCGTTCTGGCAGACTTGATGCTTTCAGGTAGTATGCGAGGGATTATTGGTCAGCTGCCTGCTCGTAAAAAGATCACGTGCTACGTGACGTCAACAGGCAGAAAAAGTGTGTTCCACACTCGCCATGTCATGGCTACTGGCGGCGCTGACTGACGCTCCTACGTTTAATGTAAATATACACCCTATAAAGTGGACGGGGGGATTGCCGCTGTGGAAGCTCAGTTGGTAGGGCATCGAACACGTTATTCGAAGGTCGCAGGTTCGGTCCCTGCCCACGGCAAGTTATCTTTTCTTCCACTTTTCTTTGTTCACATTTACCTTACATTTACTACTAATAACATCCCCTATACTTCCTTGGCATTATTGTCTGTTAGTGCTCATTAATATTCTGTACATAAAAATAACTTTAAAACGCATTTTCGCACACCTTATGTCATTTCAGGAGCAGTCGTCTATTGGGACTTTTCGCTTACTCTGCCAAAAAAAAAAATGCAAATAAATGTTCCTATCCAGCTGGTTAGATTGTGCTGCAACATAGCTTTTATATATGTGGTGATTTTGCACACTGTTTCTCCAAATTTTCTCTGTCATCATTTCTCCCCACATGCAATCCCGCGGAGTTAAGGTTGACCTTCAGATTGGAAACTGGAGCTGCTGTAGCTACTAATTGATGAGATTGCATAAGCACGAAAATTTTGAGTAGTTGTGGAATACTCGTTCTTGTTACGCTTGCTCTCCCTACGAATATAGGCGCAGCAGGCCTTGGCTGTGCCAGATGCTTTCATCAGCCCTTCGTAATAAATTAAATTCTGTAGTTTTGGCTATGAGGCACATAGTAGTGGGCAAAGGAATGGTAATTGATTAAGGGCTCATTTTCTCTATATGCAGCCTAATGAAATCATCAGACAATGAAGCCAAGGAAAGTATAGTGGCATTACTGGTAGTCTTTAGCTGCAATGTGTTAATTATAATATAAATATAAATAATCTGGACGAAAAGACAAAGGTAGTGCATTGCACAGTACATGAGCAATGTCTGCATTCTTCTAGCATTGAACATGGTCGGATCGTTCGATTTGGACGCATACTCACATTTAAAAGTTTTTTTGTATCAATTCAAATCTTTATTTTCAAGTATACATGCCATAAGTCACTTGATGCATCTTGAGTGGCCTTGCAAAGCCAAAAGGAGGAAATCAGTGTGCACAATAATAGTACAGAATAGCAATAACTACAAGCAAGGGAAATGCTGGAAAGTACAGAAAATGTGTATGCAGATTTTTAAATGAATGGTTTTGCATATTTCTCAGTCATGGAGAACGTAGCATGGTAAAAAAAAAAAAGGCTAGCATTCGTAACACCGATCAAACAACAAAAAAGTACTAGGTTCAGTAGCTTGACAAGGAAATCTAAAACATTGATTAGTAAAGTGAGGAAAATATTTGAAAAGAAACCATTCGCCAAAAACAAATGTGGCTATGGAGGGCTGAGGCAAGTTGGTATTTCATACCAAAGAAAAGCAGAGTGACGTGGAAAGGTCAGAGGTCATGTCTTCGCTCTCCTTTTTGCGTCTTGCACCGTTTCTCTTTAAAATAGACCTGCAAGTTCATGTGCCAGCAAATTATGCTCGTTAAAGTGATTTTGTGTAAATAGCAAAAGTTGTAGACTTACATCGGAGGCCGAAGGCACCAAGGATCTATTCCCCAATCATGGAAAACAGCCAAGGTAATCCTCATTCCAAAACCCGGCAAGCCGTCCAGCCTGGCCAATCTCCGTCCCATTTCGTTAACATCGGGAGTAGGCAAAGTTATGGAGCACGCCCTCCTTAACCGTATAAACTCGTATCTTGAAGACACTACCGCCTACCCCCACTCGATCATCGGCTTCAGGGCGCACCTCTCAACCCAAGATGCCATGCTTCTACTCAAACACCAAATCCTCGATGGCAAATCCCGACACACGAAGGCGATCTTGGGACTCGACCTCGAGCGCGCCTTCGATAACGTCGCGCACTCCACCATCCTCGAACGCATATCACTACTCAGCCTTGGCGAGCGCACCTATAACTACGTTCGAGACTTTCTATCCAACAGAAGGGCGTTCCTCTCGGCAGGGGACATTCAGTCGGAAGAACTCGCTCTTGGTGCCGTGGGCACCCCGCAAGGTTCCGTCATCTCCCCAATGTTGTTTAATCTAGTCATGATCGGTTTAGCACAGGAACTCCAGAAGATTGACGGTATTGAACATACCATTTATGCCGACGACATTACGATTTGGGCCGCGAAGGGCAGCGACGGCGAAATCGAAACCGCTCTGCAAAACGCGATCGATACCGTCGAAACTTATCTCCGAGGCACGGGACTCCGATGCTCGCCCAGCAAATCGGAGCTTCTCTTATATCGCCCAATGCTCCGCGGACGCCCACCGCTACGCTTTATGCACAAACGCTACTACGAAGAAATCCAGCTTCACACAGGGAACGGTGACACCATACCCATGGTTTCCACCATCCGGGTCCTTGGCATGACCATCGAAGCCAACGGTGCGAACTCAACGGCTATCTCCAAGATCCTCCGACAGACGGCCAACACGTCGCGGCTGTTAAAGCGGGTGACAAACCGAAGGCAGGGCATGAAGGAAGAAAGCCTCATCCGCCTCGTTCACTCGTTCGTTATCTGCCACATCACGTACGTCGCCGCCTTCCATACCTGGTACAAAGCAGAAAAAACTAAGCTGGACATCATCATTCGCGGAGCCTACAAGCTTGCCCTCGGACTACCAAACAACACCAGCACAGAACTTCTTCTCCAATTAGGACTCCATAACACCCTCGACGAATTAATCGAAGCGCAGCGTCAGGCTCATCTGGAGCGCCTCACCCTCTCAGAAACGGGTCGGCACATTCTGACTAAACTCGGCATCACTTACCACCGCCAGCACGGAGACAAACACCCAATCCCAGGATGTATCCGGGCTTGGCTACATGCCGACCCCATCCCCAAAAACATGCACCCTGAATACAACAAGGAACGGCGGAAGGCACGGGCCGCCTCCCTCATCAAAGCTTACGGCGACACCACAGGCGTCACCTTTGTCGATGCAGCTGAATATCAAGACGGGCACCGCTTCGCAGCGGCTACCACCCAAGGCGGCTCGCTCAGACACGCTGCCAGCATCGTAACCCAGAACGCTGAGACTGCCGAAGAGGTGGCCATCGCCCTGGCCGCCCTCGACCCAGACTGCGACACCATCGTGAGCGACTCCCGCACGGCAATCAACAACTATATAAAAGGCCGCATCTCACAGCAAGCATTACGCATCCTACACCACGCCCCTCACTCAGCAGATAACCAAATCACGCTCGTCTGGATTCCAGCACATGCCGGCGACGTTCATCCGCACCTCACCAACCTTAACGAGGTCGCACACTCCGTAGCACGAGGCCTGGTCAACCGTGCCGGAGACAGCGCAGGTGTACCCGCGGAACGCGATCGCCTCACCAGCTACAACGACATCACCAAAGCATTTTACCTTGAAAGAAGAACCTTCCCCACCCCTCATCACAAGCTAAACAGAGCGCAGGCAACCACCCTCCGCCTGTTACAGACAAACACGTACCCGTCACTACATCGATACCACAAGATATACCCAGACATTTATCCTAACCACACCTGTAAGGTATGCAAGACCCAGGTCGCTTCGCTCCCGCATATGCTGTGGGAGTGTAAACACCAGTACCCGTCCGTTAACACCGAGACCCTCTCGTCGAGATGGCATGCTGCCCTGCGCAGCTCCCACTTCGACGACCAGCTTTGGGTGACCCAGCAGGCCCGCGAGGCGGCGGAGAGGCAAGACCTCGACGTCCCCACGTAGGAGGCCTAGGCCCAGCCAAACAAATTGCTGGTCTCAATAAAATTTTATTCCTCCTCCTCATCATTTATTTAACCTTTCGCAGTGAGTGCATGTCATGATAAAGAAAATAAAAATAGCAGTACAAACATATGGAGATTAATAACGTGGCATCTGAAAACATATGTAATACAAAATATACGTGTACAAAGGATAAAATACAACGTAGGTGGAGTGTGAACCCTCTCAGGCGCCACCTTTGAAGAACAGTCTGTAAATGCATCAAATTGGTACAACTGTTATTTCAAGGCACTCAATATTCTATTGCAACGAAAATGTCATAATACATTTCTTTGTGTGTTATGTAATTAATCCTAATTAAATTTAATTTATCATATACTTCTCCTGAAGTCATTTATGCTCTGTTTTCGCATAACCAGAATGAGTTCTCAGGCTAGAAGTATAGTGCGAGTTCATATTCGGTTATGTCCATTTTGAGCAAAGAAAAATTATACTTTTGACGTGGATCGTGAGAAGCAGCACATTAAACATGGTAGTGCCTTCAACAATGGGATCATATGCAACAGTACACTGCAAAATGAACTTAAATGAAGACAAATTTATTATGCAGGAGGTTCAATTCATCCAAAGCTCAATATATTGTGCTCTTTCTTAGCTCTTAGTCGATACAGATAGCAAAACCAAGTGGCATACACAATTGTGTACATAGTGTCTCAAAGGTTTAGTGTGTTTCCGAGTGTGAGCTGCTAGTCACTGTTTGTATGAATTGCGCTCTGCAACGATGGCTTTGGGTGAATTATTCCATTCCTTGATGACAGCAGGAAGGCATGATTTGTTAATGTGATGGTTAACCAAAAAGTCGTTCGAGGCTCTTTGAGTTGAATAGGCAATGTGAATAGTGGGTGGGAGGAAGTAATGGAGAGCCATGTAAGGAAAACAATAATATAGCTTATGAAACAGTCGACAAAGTTTGCATCCATCAGCTTCATGCAGCAGATCTAGACTCCTTGATACAAGCAACGCTAGATAAGTTATTGTAGTTAGATGTAATAAACTGGGCAGCTAGATTTTGAATGGATTCCAGCAGGTTATTTAGGTAGGTCTGGTGAGGGCTCCAAATAGAGGACGCATATTCAAGCTTTTTGCAAATGAAGGTTACATTTTAGTGTCTGCATGGCTTGGATAGGTAAAAACATTCGAATGTCACCAAGCTTCTTCGATGCATTAGCCGCTAACAGTGATATGTTCTGACCACGTGATATTAGAAATTAGTACGCCGAGGCATCAGTATTTGTCAAAATGATAGGTTCGTTGAGTTTGATAAACAGTAGGCATATTACGAGTTTGGATTGCTTGTAAGATGCTTGCATAGCTTTATTCTTGGAAATATTAGTCTGCATCATCCAGAGTGAGCACTGGTTCTCAACTAAGCATAGGTCATTCTGCAGAAGTTCGCGACAAGTAAAGGTTTTCTGCCATGTTTTCTAGTTTCCTATCCTATCTTTGAATAGTAATATGATCATATGTTACATTCAGCTGTTACATTAAAGGGAGTTGTAGCTGTTTGGTGACTGCATGCATTTAACACTTACACAGGCTTTTCCTTGACAGCATTGGCACAAAGCTTTTAAATAGGCATGAACAAAGTCTGCCCGGTGTTTTGAGTATCGGTGTGCTTTTTCGCATAGCATGAACTGCAATAGAAATAATCACTCTATTGATTTTTTAAAACCAAACCTATATTCAGAAATGTGAATGCCTGAGTGTTTAATGACCCTAATAAAATTTGCATAGTTTCCTCTCAATGTATGCAATGCTGACCCATATGTTTCTGTTTTCATTGTGGGACGATTTGCAAAGAAACTGCACGTTCAGAAGAATGTGTAGTGGCACTAAGTGAATTTCAACAAAAGCAGACAGCTTTATTCATCGGGTCAAGGAAACATGCTTTTTCTTCTATTGATGACGCTCCAAAATGGAAATATATTGCTCACAAATTTTTGAGAATAAAGGGAGTAAAGTGCTTGGCACAACATTGGGCTCATCATGCTTGCAGCCGAGCTGGCTCTTTCAACCACATTGTTAACTTCTTCATTGCTAGTAGGCAAAGGGATGTTTTGTGAGCCTACTATAGTATTTAGCAGCTACTAAACTGTGTTGCAGTTGACTCGCAAAGGGAGTGGCAGTGCTCCTTTGCCTTTAGCTCACCTAAGCCCATAGTTACAAGCCAACCTAGTACTTATCTTTTGCCTGTTTTACCGTTGTGGTGTCTGAAAGGACCCCTGACGCCAAAATTACAACTTGCATTGTCCTGAATATGTGGGCACTTCTGACCCATTATGAGTGGCAAATGTTGCTTTCAAGATATTTTAATTTAGTTTTAAAGTAAGTGTGACTACTCATCTGAGTATGCGGCACCTAGACATCGCCACTAGTATGACGTAGGTCATACCCTGTGGGACGTTCCAAGAGTAAAGCTAGTATTGTCCATGTCAGACAAGTTCGTGGGGTGCACACAATATCACGACTGGTGCCAGTTGCTATTGCGTTACAGCTATTGTCCCCCCTATTCGATTCTTATTTTAGGTTAGTCTCAAGGATTACTATGTGTTGCGGCCCCTGTTGCGTGTTGTGCTGTACTGCCA